>NC_136265.1:29090435-29157935 GCF_964187855.1 Myxine glutinosa
ATGACGTGATTTCTTATTTACAACGCAACCCAGGACCTGTGTTTTTTTTTTTTTTCTTTTTTTTTTCTTAGGGAACAAGAAAAAGAAATTCCTGTTGGGAGGGAGGAGACAGCACGCATTGCATCGATGCACCAGTACCAATACCACCAAAGCACCCAAAAGCACCAAAAGCACCACAAAGCACCAAAAGCACCACTCGGTGCGCAGTCACCATGGTTCATAATAAACACAACAAAACAACTGGTGGTGGTCTTCTCTTTCTCTGCTGGGCCGATGTTCTTCCCGACGTCTTCTGGCTTCATGCGGCCTAGTTGGAAATAATAAAAAGCACAACTTGTGTCCATTTTTATTTAGGGCCTCAGGGGCCAACTAAGGGTGGTCCACCTGTTTGGCATAGGTGCCACCTTACCGAGGTCCGCAAGCAAGATTCCCTGGCCACTATGGCCGGTCTCCAACAGAGGTGCCCTGCCCCAGAACCTGGGGTCCATCAAGTGGTACTTGGCCGCAGAACAGCGGTCCATAAAGTGGTACATCAACGCAATGCATGCTGGTTCTGGGAATCTCGGGCGCACAATGGCCACCTCACGCACGCTCCCCTCGGCACCCAATGGCGCACAGGTCATGTGGGAGACAAAAGAAAGACAATTGAGCGAGGGGTAAGGTCACAAGGGTACACGTCAATAAGGCAATGCAAGGCGAAATGCGTACGGAGGGCGAAGTGAGAAAGCTCGTCCCTACCGTACGTCACCCCCCTGTCACCTACCCTACCCTTGCCCTTGCCCTTACCCCATATGTACAAAATCTACACATTACCAATTCGTCACTACTGTCACGTCTTCCCCATATTTCCCCTATACCAAATTCGTCACCACAATCCCTCTACTTCAAAATTTGCCATCACCAATTCATCATCAATCCTCATAAGGAGGGAGAGATGGAATTACGCACAATGTCACACCCACGTCATGATGCGTCTCACAATCCAAACATTTGCATCATAAAAAATAATCAAAACATGGCATGGTGTGGAGTACCTGTCACCTCAGGTGAGTGGATGCAGATGGTGCGAGGAGATCCTTCATCCTAACTATCCTCTAAATGACTTTAACACACTTTACACTACCCGGGGTCTCTCCCTGCCAATCCATTGGCCAACTTACACTATGGGTTCTAAAAACCAATTCCCATTGACCAAACTGTGGTGCCTCTCAATTTGGGGTCTCACTCCCCCGATTCATCTCCCGGTGCTCTCGCACAATTTCTGGGCTGCGACGTCTAGCTCTCCCAACAGGTCTACCCACCTGCACACCTCCACCACTGTAGTTGCCACCCGAGCTTACCTAGCTCCTCACCCTAACCTATCTAACTGGGGCAGGCCCCTCCTGGCTCTGTCACCCCACTTGGTGCCCTCTGGCACTGGGCTACCCGGGTCCGTCCTCCGGATCCTCGGGCCCCATCCACAACAACTACTACCGGCTCCCAGAGCCCACCTGCGGCCTCACCTGGCCGACATCCTTACAGTGGTGGAGTGCCCAAACCAACTACACACACTAACAGGCTACACGCCCAGCCATTTCCACAACACTAATGCACCCATCCAAATACCATTCTGTCACCCGCACCACAGATGCCAATATCCAACCACAATTTACCTGTACCCTCTACCTAACACTTACACTACCCGCCCCGGGTATCCGTGATGGGGGTCCACTCTTCCCCCATTCACACCTTCGCACCATCCACTCCACTCCACAATTTCCACCATTCTCACTCCACGACCATCCATTCCAATACTCCAGATATTCCACACTACCATTTATTCCACACAGCCACATACACCTGTTGTTGCACACCTGTGCCCTCACACCTGGTGCCACCTGCACCCTCCTTTCTTCCTGGACCATTTGGTCAACACAACACGCAATCACCACTACTCCCTCATACACTGCTCCACACACCTGTTCAGTTGCACACCTGTGCAATCACACCTGTTCCATTCTCACCTGTTCAATCCTCACACACACGGCATCATCTCAGCTAACTACTCCCCTCTGAAACTTGCGCTTCCCAGTCGTCCCTTTAAACTATTGCGCTCCCACGTCATTATAATCCACACTAATCTACCTGCGTTCCCACTACAGGTATCAGTCACTAACTAAACTTAACGTTACCTAATGTCATCTTCGCTAGATCCCTACAATTATCCAAGCCCTCCCTGGCTCGGTTGTCATAGCCACCCCATAAACTATTGCGCATTTGCCCCCACCTTCTGTGAGGGATGACAGCGTTGCCATCCCACCACAGCGGGGCATCTCACTACCATCCCCCCAGTCCTCTGACGCTACGTGCCCCCATCGCAAGAGGTACTGGGTCCTGCCCCCGGCATCTAGAGCCGAGGCGATCCATGAGGGCGCCTGCTCGCCGGCATAAGGTCTTATCCGGTCGGCATGGACGATCCGAGGGGGGGTCCGTGGCCCCATTTTGATCTTAATGACCACGTCACAGATTTGCGACAGGACGACTCCCGGGCCTTGCCAGGGGGAGGTGAGTTTTGGGCACCTTCCCTTCCGCCTCCGGGGATTAAAGAACCAAATCTTCATCCCCGGAGCGTATTGACTCCCCTGGCTCCGGTCGTCGTACCTGCGCTTCATCTTGGCCCCCGCCAGATGGAGCTGGCGGCGGGCGAAGGCATGGACCCGCTCCATGCCTTCCTCCAGGTGACGTGCGTAACCCTCCCTCGGCGGTGTGTCCGTGGTGTCTGGCACGGGACCGCATAGCAAGTCGGCGGGAGCCCGTAACTCCCGCCCATACATAAGCAACGCTGGACTGCATGCGGTGGCCCCGTGCTGGCTAGTTCGGTAGGCCATCAACAGGTACGGGAGATGTTCGTCCCAGTCATCCTGACGGGTGGTGGTGAACAATGCCAGTTGTTGGATCAATGTTCGATTGAACCTTTCCACCATCCCGTCAGATTGTGGCCGCAAGGGCGTGGTCCTGGTTTTTCGAATTGACAGGAGTCTGCACACATCTTTTAGTAATTGGCTCTCAAAATTTCGACCCTAATCGGTGTGCAGCTCCTGTGGAATCCCGTGCCGACATACAAATCCTTCTACGAAGGCCTGTGCTACCACCCCTGCTTCTTGGTTGGGGAGGGCATAGGCCTCCGGCCACTTGGTGAAATAGTCCATTACAACGAGGATATACTTATTACCTTGGCGGGTGCGGGGCAGCGGTCCTAGAATATCCATAGCCACCCGCTCAAGGGGGGCCCCCACCTGATGTAATTGAAGGGGGGCCCTCATCCTCCGTGCTGGTCCCTTTTTGGCAGAACAGGCGTCGCATCTCCGACACCAGTCCTGTATGTCGCGCCCCATATTCACCCAATAGAACCTCCGGCGGACCCGAGATATTGTCTTTGTCCTGCCCAAATGGCCGCCGGAGCGGGTACCATGCACCTGTTGCAATATGACGTTCTTGAATTTGTCAGGGACTAGCACCAGCCAGGAAGTTCTATCAGAGGGAACCTCCACCCATTTGCGATACAAGATGTTGCCTTTCAATTCCAGGGTCTGCCACTGAGCCCAATACGCCTTTGTTTGCGCCCCGAGGGGGGTGACCTCTTCCCCCTTTGGTCTTTGCCCCAATTTGACCCATTGGAACACCGGCCCCAGAACAGGATCCTCCTGCTGGGCCGTGCTCCAAGCCAACTCTCCAAATTCCTCGTCCGCGGTTAGTGGTAAAATTGGCCCTCTCACCCGGGTTGCCCGGACGACGAGAATCGGGGCGGAATCGCCCAATTGCTCCCTCTCCTCGTGTCTCGCACAAAATTTACAGTTTTCCCCCAGACAAGGACGCCGAGAGAGTGCGTCCGCATTACCATGGGCCTTCCCGGCCCTATGGGCCACATCAAAATCGTACTGCTGCAACTTTTCCAACCACCTTGCAATTTGGCCCTCCGGTTCCTTGAACCGAAGGAGCCATTGCAAGGAGGAATGGTCAGTTCTAACCAAAAATTTCCGCCCGTACAGGTACGGGTGGAAATGGTTCATGGCAGCCAGCATGGCCAATAACTCTTTGCGAGTGACGCAATAATTTCGCTCGGGCCTACTTAAGGCCCGACTATAGTAACCAATCACTCTCTCCACGCCCTCCTGTGTCTGAGACAAAACTGCGCCCAATCCTTCCTGGCTCGCATCCGTGTCCAGGGTAAATGTCCCGTCACTAGTGGGGTAAGCTAGAAGGGGTGCGGATGTTAGACACCCCTTCAATTTTTGGAAGGCCTCGTGGCACTCCCGTGTCCAATTAAATCGCGTCCCCTTCTCCGTAAGCCGGTGGAGGGGACGGGCCAACTCCGCAAATTTCACCACAAAGCGCCGGTAGTAGGAGCAGAGTCCCAAAAATCCCCGCACCTCCTTGATGGTACGTGGTGCGGGCCACTCCTCTACCGCTTTAATTTTGTCTGGGTCCGTTTTTACCCCCTCGCGGCCGATCACGTGACCTAGATAGGCCACCTCTCTTGCAAACAAAGTGCACTTACTCGGGTTCAGCTTCAACCCTGCCTGTCTGAGGCACCCGAACACCTGGTCCAAATTAGCTACTGCCTGGGGGAACGTTTTGGCATGTACTAGGACGTCATCCAGGTACACCAGGCATGATTGCCATGGCATGCCGCCTAGTACATGTTCCATCAATCGCTCAAGGTGGCGGGGGCGTTACACAAACCAAACGGCATCACAGTAAACTGATACAGTCCCTTACCTGTGGAAAATGCCGTTTTCTCCTTCCCTGCCCTATCCATCTCCACCTGCCAATACCCACTCTTGAGGTCCAAAGTCGAGAACCAATTTGAGCCCGCAACGGCATCGAGGGTGTCATCAATTCTTGGCAGGGGATATGAGTCCTTGAGTGTCACGTTGTTTAGCTGGCGATAGTCCACGCAGAACCGCGTGGTCCCATCCTTCTTTTTGACCAGCACAACAGGTGACATCCAAGGACTTCCCGAGGGCTCGATCACACCTGCGTCGAGCATTTTTTCAACCTGCTCGTCAGCTTCCGCCCTCTTGCTCCAAGGGAGCCGTCGGGCGGCCTGACGAATAGGCCGGGCCTCACCGGTGTGGATCTGATGTTTCACCAGGCCCGTACGTCCAATATCCTCGGTGGACAAGGAGAAGAGGTCCAAATGGGACCCAACCAGTTTGTGTAAGGCCTCCCTCTGGGTACCTCCCAACTCTACACTACTACGATTTACCATCTCGCAAATGGGATCGGGCCAATTCCTCGAACTTATTGAAGGCTCCCCCTGGGGCCGGCTCGGCTGGACGTTCTCGCCCCTCACTGACGCGACTTCTCTAACTGGGGTGCAGCCAGCTACCTTCGTGCCCCTTACTATAGTGCGTGGTTCTGTGCTACTATTAATTACTCGGACGGCCACCACCGGCCCGTCCGTTTTTACAAGGGTACGGCCCACGATTAAACCAGGTATGGATAGCGCTGCCACCGGTTCGACCAGGCCGCAGGATTCCTGCCATGTCGGGCGAGCTGACCATCGGGCCGGCACTATGGCCTCAGGAGCCTCCAGCTCCACCCTCTCGGCCGTGCTCACCCCCTCCAACGGCAGCTCTTCCACTCCCCATCGCAGGATCCCCCGACTCAAGTCGATTTTACAACCGCTGGCAGTCAACAAATCCAACCCTATTAAGCACGGGTCGCACACCTCCGCCACCCAAACCTCTATCTCTTCCTTTACCGATCCCAACTTGAGGGTCACAAAACCACGCCCTATGATCGGGGCCGTTTCCCCGGTAGCCAACTGCAAACTATGATTTTCCAGACGCTGGATTTTACCCCAGCCGTCTGCACTCGAATTAAGGACCACGGGGCTGATGATCGTGGCGCTGGCTCCCGTGTCCACCACGGCGTCCACCCCCACGCCGGCAATTTTGCACCGAATTGTCAAACTACCCGTCCCAATTCGGCCACAATGAATGACCTGTCGCGTCAACGAGGGCTTCTCCCCATCCCCTACTGCCGAACACCGCCCTGCATGCCCGGCACGTTCTAGTTTCCCGGGTCCTGGCGGGGGGGGGGTGTCTGAGGTCGGCTAGGCCGATCTATACGGGGCGGAGTTGAGGGCATCGGTTGGCGGGAAACGTCCCGGCGCGGAGCTCGACACTCCCATGCACGGTGACCCATCCGAGCACAATTATAGCACCTCACCTGGTAAGGTGCTTGCCTCCGGTATTCCAAATTCCCCCCCCTGTATGTCCGAATTGGGGTACTCTGTCGGGGACTACCGGGTGCCACCGCCGGGGCCGCCTGCCATGGTCCAGGTCCCGCTAGGCGCCGATCCACTAACCTCCGGACCATGCTCTCCAGGTCAGGGCCCCCCCATCACGGGCCCCATCTGACGCACCGCCACTGCGTGGCGCTCGCCTCCCCGGGCCAGGGGCCTCGCTGCTTCCCAACGGGCTGCAGCGTCGGCCGCCTGACTCATGGTTTGCGGGCGCCACATGGCGAGCTGTTGCCGGAGCTCCAGATCCGGAAGGGCCTGAATAAAGTGATCCAGCGCCAGGCTTTCCTGGGAACTCGCTGCCATGTCCGCGTGTGCAATCCCGACCGCGCGGCGAATATCGTGAGCAAGTTCCCCGATGGTCTCCTGGGGCTTGCGTTTTCGCTGCGCAAGTTGGGCTTTAACAAGCTCGCTTTGCTGCTCAATACCGAACCGATTAATTAATGCCGCACGGAGAGCTGGCAGGGTGAGAGCACCCGGTGGTAAAGCCGTCAGCACCTCCGCCGCCGCACCGCGCAGTGCCCCCACCAGGTGTACTCCACCTTCGTCCGGATTCCAACCGTTGCCTTTACACACGTACTCAAACTGCGCCAGGTACGCCCTCAAATCACTCTTGCCGTCATACGGCGCGAGTGGGACCTTGTGGGCGCCCGAAGGTCGGACCCCGCGCGTCACTCCTTGCGGGATCAACGCGGGACCAACCCGTTCGGGCTCCCACAGTACGTTATTCCCGGGGGGCTCCCGCGCGTCCCCCGTCCCTCCAAACACTACCCCTCCTGGTGTCGATGTCTGGGTCGCCCCTCCGCAACCCGCTACCCACGCCATACCCCCACACCCTTGCTCACCAGCACCCCCCTCACTCCCCATAGCCAACCCTCCTTGCACACCTCCCCTGTCCATCCACTCCGGACCAGTCATACATCTTACCATTGGTCCTTCACGAACACCCGGGTCTACACCACCCCCCAAGCCGACTGAATCTCCCCTCACATCATATACATTGCCACTCACCTCCGTACTTCGTCGTCGCACCTCCTCTGCCACCTGCAAACTTTTTATTTGGTTAGTGAGCACCTCATCATGATTTGAACACAGACCTTGTACATATTCCATGACTTCCTCCTTTATCTCCCTTTTAGTTTCCCTCCGTCTCCTCTTAATTTCACTCACCCCCTCTTCCACCTCCTCTAATTTTTCCTTTACCTCCTTCATCTCCCGGTGCGCCCCCTCTATCTCTTCCTCTAACGCCACCTTAACCGTTTCGATGTGCGTCCTCACCTCTCGGTCCTTCGTCTCCATCACTTCTGTCACCTCCTCCAACTTCTTCGTCAACCCCTCATGTACCATCTGACATTCCTTTTGTGTTGCTATTAATTCGTTTTTAATGTCCTTTTGTGTCGCTTTTAAACCCCCGATGATTGCAGTGTTCTTTTCCACTTGGTCCGCTAGTTCCCTTTGTCCGACTGTCAGCTGTTCTACTCCCTTCGTCAGATCTTCTATTCCCCCTTGTAACTTAGCCGTATTATTTCTCACCTCTTTCTCCATACGCTTCTCACCTCGCTTTACCTCCTCGCGTAGCCCCGAAACCTCCTCACTTACCCCTCGTCGTATTTCCTCCATCTCTTTTGTCGATGCCACCCTCATCTGTCCCAATTCATCCCTCTGAGCATCCAGTTTGGTTTCTACCCCGATTTTCACCTCCTCTATCTGCTCTCCCATTTGTTTGATTTCCCTGGCAGATTGTTCCCCTATCTCCCGTAATTTGTCCTCCATCCTATTTTCTAACCCCATTAACCCATTTTTTACCCCCTCTAACTGATTCTCCTGGGCAGCCATTCTATTTTCCACCCCCGTTAACCCATTCTTTACCTCTTTTATCCCGTTGTCTAACCCCTCAAAATTATTGTCTAACTTCTCACCGGTACCCCTCGCTTCGTCCCTCATTACCCCCATTTGGTTTCCCATTACCCCCATTTGGCCCTCCAATCGCTCACCCTGAGCATCCATCCGGTTCCCCATTACCCCCATTTGGCCCTCCAATCGCTCACCCTGAGCATCCATCCGGTTCCCCATTACCCCCATTTGCCCCATAAGGGCCCCCATCATTCTGCTTTCCATTTGTTCCATACTGTCGTTTTTTTTCTGCATTTCCACCATGAATTGGGCCATGAAGGCTTGTATTTGGGCCGCGCTCATTGGTTCCGCGACCGCCTCAACCACGTGCGCGAGAGCGCCATTTTGTGCGTCTGAAACCTCCGCAACCACATTGCCATTTTTCTCCTCCTCCCTTTCCTCCACATACATTTCCCCGAGGTCCTGGGTCGATTCCACCCTGTCTATCTCTCCCACCGACATCCGATCGCCTTGATTGTCCATGGCGCGATCTCAAAATTCGGGTTTTGCTTTATAAAACAAAATAAATTTCGGCAGCTTGTAATTTTGAGCGCGTTAAGCGCACTTCGGGTCAGATTTCGGGTCCGATCTCCCTCCTCGACACCAATTGTTACTCTAATAGTACAATTGGTGTTCCAAAATTTGGGCCTAACAAATTTAGTCCCAGGTCCGAATCCAACTCCTGACAACCAATTGTTACAGACACGGCTTTAGATGTTATATTGACCGAGCGGTGGTGTATTTAACCGCGTCCGAACAGTTACTCCCCGATTAGAACCCGATTCCACCCGACGTTGACCAGATCGCCCCACAGATATTCAATCGGGAAACCTCTAAAGCGACCGAAAGAGAATGAAAAAGAAGAAGAAGAAGAATACGGAGGAAGAACAGATTTATTATACACACACAAGCAATGGATGGAAGAAGCAGTAACACAGCGAATCGTTAACTTACACTATTCATTTTTACTTAACCCCAAGACAACGAGCAGGACAGGACGTTCACACTTACACAGGGGATAATGCAGGCAGGTAGGGCTTGAGGTGGATTGCTTGAGAGGGAGGCAAAGTCGGAAGGCAGCAGCTTTCAATTCCTCGCGGTTTTGGCGGGAAAACCCTCCGTCGCGTATCCGCTGCGGTAGACGTCACGCGCTGGTTTGGCACACCTGCTCCTCTTCTTGTGGTGGAGCCGTCTCCCTCCTTTCAGCGCGTCTCTCCAAAGCTGGTTTCCTTGCCGAGTACCTCTCCTCTTTGGCTTGGAGCGTTTCGCATCTCACCGCTCCTCTTGGTGCCGCCTCTTTGCTCATCTCCCAGGTCATCTCCCAAGGCCTCTGGTAAAGCAGTCCCTTACAGTCGCTTTTATCACCTCGGGCGAAATCAAGCCGCCGGCTCCGAGGGCACGCCTACCGGGTCGCTCACCGCGGTGCTGATTGGCTGTTAGGGCTGGTTCACTCCTTCCCTCTTATGACGAGGTGGAGACACGCCTTTCTTCTCCGACTCAAAGCACATGGGCAATGGCGGCCTGCGGGATTGAAAACAACTCCCCTTTTTAAAGGAACTTTGGAGAGCGGAGATGTTTGGGGAAATTGGAAGGGCTTACGCTTATTTTGTTTGATACAATGCAAAGTCAATCTAGTGGGAAACACATATTTAGCCTACATGGAATAAGGAAACACACTATTTAAAAGATATATCGTGACCTGCGTGTAAGTTTCATGGAATTAACTAGGAGGACGGCTGCGACCATTATTTACATTAACAGGGTGTTACCATACTTTTGTAACGTTCACATTGTAACGTTTCCACATTCGTTACAATATATATATATATATATATATATATATATATATATATATATATATATAGTCATGTGAAAAAGTAAATACACCCCATGTAAAGTTTTGACTTTTTCAACATATTTCAACATACAGCTATTTGATCTTCATTTCAACAATATTTATAGATAAAGGTGATATAATATAACAAATATCATGAAACATTTACATTTTGTAGTCCATTGTATAATTTAAATAAACATAAATGCAAATTTCGCATGTGGAAAAAGTAAGTACACCCCTTCATTTATCACTGCTTCAAATACCTAAAATTAGAATCAGGTGCACCAGCTCAGGTGCAAATGATTAGAACATCGTTAGAGAGGATCTTGGAGGAACCTGTCTTATTTAAACCTCAGACATTTCGTTTGGTTTGCTCTTTGTTGGTGAAGTGTGTGGCGTCACCATGCCGAGATTAAAAGAGCTCTCTGAGGCCTTCAGAAAGAAGGTTATAGATGCCTACGAGTCTGGGAAGGGATTTAAAAAGATCTCCAAACAATTTGAAATCAATCGAATGAAATCAACTGTCCGGAAGATAATCTACAAGTGGGGAAGATTCCAAACAACTGCCAACTTGTTCAGGCCAGGCCGCCCCTGCAAGTTCAGCCCGAGAGAAAACCGCAAGATGCCGAAAGAAGTCTCTAAGAACCCCCAGAATGTCATCACGGGACCTACAGGTAGCTCTTGCCACTGTTGATGTCAAAGTGCACGAGTCTACCATTAGAAAGAGGCTGCACAAATTTGATCTACATGGGAGGTGTGCCAGGAGGAAACCTTTGCTGTCCAGAAAGAACATCAGGACAAGACTAAAGTTTGCCAATGAACACCTCGGCAAAGCCCAGCACTTCTGGAACAATGTGCTCTGGACAGATGAGTCAAAGGTAGAGCTATTTGGCCACAGTACCAGAAGACATGTTTGGCGAAAACCAAAGACAGCATTTGACCACAAGAACCTGATACCAACTGTAAAGCATGGTGGTGGAAATATTATGGTTTGGGGCAGCTTTGCTGCATCAGGGCCTGGGCAGCTCACCATCATAGAATCCACTATGAATTCTTCATTGCACCAGAGGGTGCTTGAGGATAATGTGAGGCCATCTGTCGGAAAGTTGAAGCTCAGCCGAAGGTGGACCTTGCAACATGACAATGACCCTAAACATACCAGTAAATCCACCAAGGAATGGCTGAAAAGAAAGAAATGGAGGGTTCTGGAATGGCCAAGTCAAAGCCCGGATATAAATCCCATCGAGATGTTGTGGGGGGATTTGAAACGAGCTGTGCATACAATTTTTTGTTGAATAAATTATTGCAAAGTCAATTTTTCATTGTTTTTTGTTCAATTAGATCACCTTTATCTATAGATACTGTTTAAATGAAGATCAAATATTTATATGTCCACATATGTTAAAAAGATTTTAAAAACATTTCATGGGGTGTACTTACTTTTTCCACATGCGAAATTTGCATTTATGTTTATTTAAATTATACAATGGACTACAAAATGTAAATGTTTCATGATATTTGTTATATTATATCACCTTTATCTATCAATATTGTTGAAATGAAGATCAAATAGCTGTATGTTGAAATATGTTGAAAAAGTCAAAACTTTACATGGGGTGTACTTACTTTTTCACGTGACTGTATATTACCACCCACAGTTGTATCTTGAAATACTTAACCCAAAGTATGCATAGGGCCTAACATACCAAAAAGACCCCGAGGAACCAAAAGACCCTGGAGACTCAAAGGATTCTTAAATACCCTGAAGACCCAAACTATCCTGAAGACCGAAAATACCCAAAGGAATCAAAAGACCCCAAATACCTCAAAAACCCTTTAATATTCCGAACACCGAAAAGACCCAGAGGTACCAAAAGACCCAAAAATACCCTTAAAGACCCAAAATACCCCAAAGACCGAAAAGACCCTGAACACCCAAAATAACGCAAAGACCCAAAAACACCCCAAAGATGCTTAAAGACCCTGAAGACCCAAAATATCCCAAACATCCAGTGAACTGAAAATACCCAGAGGACCCAAAAGACCCAGAGGACCCAAAATTTCATACTTTGGCACCCTCATGAGGCATCAAATAAACTGTTCCAACCCGTCATTTTTGACGGGCTTTTCTACTCGTATCTATAAAGAAGCTCCACATTGGTAACCCAAAACGTTCCCTCTTCATCTTTATAGTGGTGGCCTTGTGAGGTGTTCATTCGATTAAAACGCTGTTCAGTGCAAAATCTCGCCTTTCTGGAACGTAATGGCGGCTAAGTGCTAACTTGGACGCCTGTATATAAATATATATATATAATCGGGTGGCTCTTTGGAGGGAAGAAAATTGCCTTTATGTAGTCTATCTAGGGACATATCCGGACTGTTGTGCAATGTTCTGTCGGATATCGAGTACGCCTCGGATGACCTAAACAATGGCGAACTTGCCCTGGATCGAGGGCCCCCAACCGGTGAGCAGTAAAAAAGAAATAATGGCCTTTTCAGGCGAGGAGTCCACATGAAGAATATGAATCGTTTTGAGTTCATGGCTCCTTGTCATGAGGATGATGAATTTTCGTCGAATGATGATCTTTTCATACCAAATGGTCGCTCGTATCCGTGCGTTTGCATGTTGAACGGGTTGTATGTTCTGCAGTTGGAGAAGTATCTTTTATGTGGTACTTGGCCAAATGTCCTACGTAGGTTGAGGATTGGGTTGGTCACTCTATTCCTCATTCAGACCTTTCATTGTCTACAACCTCGGGCAGTGGCCCCTTAAACGAGGTGGACCCACTAATGGAAGATCAAATCAGACGAGATCCATATCCAATGTGAGTCAGTCGAGGCCATGGAGTCTTGATGAAATATCGGCCCAATTGTTGTTTTTCTTCTGCAATTGTGACCTTTTTGGCTCATAGGTCAATATGTTTGGACACGTTGCGGAACCTTCACCTTCATTCCTTCATGCCTCTGTTCTCTCATCTGTGGAATTGGACTCTGTCATCTCGTGTTCCTCCTTCCAATCCCTCAAGACTGCTGCCCATCATCACATCATGCTTTCTCCCATACCCATGTCCCTCCACATACACCCTCACCAGCTTACTGCTACTCTTATGTGGACTTCATCTCCTTGTTCCCCTTTGAACCTGTTTCCTCCACCATTTAGCTCCTCCATGAGCCAATACATTTTGTGCTGGAGTTTCCCGAGATGAAGCTGCAATCTCCCGCGATGAAGCGGAGTCTATCCACCTATACCTTTGCGTACAGGTCGATGGTCTCTGTCTCCTATCGCCTCCTTTCTGTCCTTGCACCCTCTGCTCTTTCTGTTCTTTGTCCTCCCCCCCCCCCCCCCTCCCAGGTTTCTGCAAGGCTCACATAGTCCACCATCAACCCCCCCTGGTGACATTCCCAAAATTCAGAATCACTGCTCACCTGAACTCACTTGTTCCTCTTTTTCTGACCTGTGGAACCAACTTCCACATTCTCTTCAATCTCATTCTTCCCTCCAGGTCTTCAAGACAGCTGCTCACCACCATCTCAGGTTGTTGCAAATCTTTTTTTTATCACCATTGAACCCTCCCGAAGCCCACCTCTTTCCAAATTTCCAGTCTTTCCTTCCAGAGAGTTTGCATCTCTATCCATCTCTATCCTCTTGATCCTTTGTTTTCTAGGTCTTCCAGCCTCGACTGTATACAAATATATAAATAATGAAATGTCATGTTTCCAGAGGGAGCGTCACTTGCACAGAAAAGATCGGAAGTGAATTTGGGCTTGAAATGTGAAAAACGATGACGTTCAGGATGTCGTCACATCAGCAGAGGGCCAGCAACAACTAAACACATCATTCCTGAATCCTGACTATGGAAGTGGACATTCGAGCGCCCCCCTAGTCAGCGCGCAAGAGAAAACCATTAACGCAGAAACTTGCAATGGACTTTTTATGGCCGGGCAGGGTCGATACAAAACAACTGACTGTTCAAATGACGTCATAGCTTAAGTAGGGTCCAAGCCACCGGTCAGATTAATCAAAGAACTGGTGGCAAGGATTGCAAGACCAGAGAGAGAGAGAGCGAGAGGGGGGGGGGGGGTATTGTTACGGGGGCTGGGGTTGAAGGGCTTTTCCCAACTTGCGTTAATGGCTCCGTTAATACCAGCTTGGCATTAATTTTTAAACTCCCAAGTCTTTTCCTGAACTCACCGTCTCAGCCTTTCGCTTTGGCTCTGTTGGAGACGGTTGCTCATTCGGAGTACAGTTCTCTCTGCTCTCAATCGGAGCAGTCACACGCGCACTCTCTCCGCTACGGGTTCACCTGCAAGCTTTGCGTTCAGCCGAGGCAGGCACTACTCACTCGCTTGCCAGGTGTGCGCAGGTAACCGCGAGCGCCCACTGTACGGATTGTCGTGCTATCATTTTGTCTCGCCTGGTACAGATCATGAAGAACCGTTTGTTGTCGTTGTTTGTGTTATTGTTAACGTTGACACCCATTATTACCAAATAACCCACCTTGCGTATTGGTGTTCCGTGATTATGTGAATTACTGTTGCTTTATTTGATTACCTGGTCAGGTAGGGAATCCACTGTTCACGTTCCTATACTTCTGTACACTTGTGAGGGCATTGAGAAAGTCCTTGGAACGATATTGTCTCACAAGGTGTTCAATTGAATTCCCAACCTGGTTGATATTTTTCAATTGATACACAAGAAAAACGTTCCCCCCCCCCCCCATAATTATATACATTGGTATGATGATGATGATGTGAGAGAAGCACCCATGGCCTACCAGATGCGGTTCCACTAGCTTCACGTCCTTTGGAGAAACGCCAGGGTGGGAACCGTCGAGATTACGACCTAAAAACGACCTTTGATGGACGCTCGAGTGCACTACCTCCAAGCCATGCTGCCAGCTCTTCCAGAATGTTATTATACTGTGTTATTGATATCCTACTGTCTGTCTTGCCATTAATGCCAAAGCCACTGCTGACGAGCTTTTCCGTTGCGCGTTTCGTGGCAGTTGCAACCTTGTCTTTTGGGAGAGCTGGTTGCCAAGCTTACCTGAGTAGTTGACCTCTCTGATGGGTAGTTTCTAAAAGGTTAAAAGGATGGGTGAAGCAGGACATTTACTCTTCATCCCACCGCCACCTACCTTTGTGTTGGACAGGTTGGAAGGACGAAGAGAGGCTGAGATCGACGGAGCGGAATTGCAAGATGGATGAGACGCCTACAGTTGGTGAGTCCCACAAAACGGCCTACCTTCCTCCCACTACCCCCAACTAATGCGTCCCGGCATCTCCGACAACCACAACCCAAACAGGTAACTTTGTATAACAGGGAATCAAATGTTGTGTAGTACGTGTACATGTATAGTACTTATTCTGCCATCATGGGTGTACATGTACGGATTGGCTTACACTGCGTATTTTGTTGTGGTGAACAACAACCCCCTTCAGTGGTCTTGAAGACCTTTCAAATCAAAATGAGATTGAAGACTATATGGAAGTCGATTCCATAGGTGGGAAAAAGAGGAACAAATGAGTGGAGGTGAGTATAGTGATTCTGGATTTCGATAGTTTCTCGAGGAGGAGGTTGGTGGTGGATCGGATGGTGTGCGCCCTGCAGAAAGTTTGGGGGGGACAAAGCATGGAAATGCCAGAGGATTCAAGACCAGGAAGGAGGTGGTCGCATAGAGAGACCATGGACCGACCTGTCTGCAATGGTGAAGTGATAGGCCCAGAGACTCAGTTTCATCGTCGGATATTCCAATGATGTTGAAGGCCTTGGTTTCCACGGCGTCAAGCTGAGCGAGGTGTGAGGCAGAAGCGCCAGACCAGAGGAGAGAGCAGTACTCCATTAATCTGTGGATGAAGGCCTTGTGGGTGAATTCAAGGAAAGTTACATGCAGGAGGAGGCTGTTTGTCCCATCATGCTTGTGCCGTGTCCACCCGTCCGCGCCCCGACCTCACGAGACAGCTTACACCGAATTATAGAGCAGGGATTGTGGTACCAGCAAATCGTGGCCTAGTCTTTTAAAGATAGCACAGGGTCTTTAGCATCCACAACCAAAGTGAAGACAGGACAGTCCGCTCGCAATGCAGCCCCATCTTCATGAAGGCGTGCTCCGTGATGCAGCGCTCCTTGCTGGCAATGCGGTACAATTGCCATTTACAGTTAAGTCCATCATTTTTGCGAATCGAACACAGATCTGAGAACTCAATGGCGAGCATACCTATAAATGAGAAATCCTGTGGTCCACTGTCGGTCAGACATTTTATTTTGTTTCTGGCAGGTCTCAGACTTCATGGTCTTCCGTTGTACTTGTACTTCAAACATAGGATTGACAATATTGCCTCACCCTGCTGTGATATTGGTAAGCCAAGGTCCTTATGGAGATCTTGGCATGATTTTCAAGTACCGAATGTAACACACAGCACCTTCAGAAAGTATTCACACCCCTTGACTTTTTTTCACATTTTGTTGTGTTACAGCCTGAATTTAAAATGGATTAAACTGAGATTTTTTTTGTCAATGATCTACACATAACACCACATAATGTGAAAGTGGAATTTATTTTTTTTGAGAAATTTTTTTTCAAAATATTTAAAAATGAAATACAGAAATATCGAATTGACATAAATATTCAACACCTGAATCAATAATTTGTGTAAGCGCCTTTGGTAGAGATTACAGCTTCGCGTCTTCTTGGTTATGTCTGTATCAGCTTTGCACATCTGGAATTTTGGGTAGTTTCTCCCATTCTTCCTTGCAGATTTGCTCAAGCTCTGTCGGGTTTGATGGGGAGCGTCAGTGAACAGCAATCTTCAAGTCTTTACACAAATCCTCAATGGGATTCAAGCCTGGGCTTTGTTTTGGGCCACTCGAGGACTTTCACGTTCTTGTTCTGAAGCCATTCCAGTGTTGCTTTTCCTGTATGAATCGGGTCATTGTGGAACATAAATCTTCGCCGCAGTCTAAGGACTATTGCACTCTGAAGCACTGAAGCAGGTTCTCAAGGATTGCCTGTATTTGGCTCCATTAATTGTTCACTCTATCCTTACAAGTCTCACAGTCTCTGCTGCTGTAAAGCATCCCCATAACATGATGCTGCCACCACCATGCTTCACAGTAGGAATGGTGTTAGATGGGTGATGAGTTGTGCTTTGTTTCCACCAGACGTAGTACTTTGCATTCAGGCCAAAGAGTTCAATTTTCATTTCATCAGACCACAGGATATTTTGCCTCATGCTCCGAATCTTTCACGTGCCTTTTGGCAAACTCCAGGTGTGCTGTCGTATGCCTTTTTCTCAGGAGTGGCTTCCATCCGGCCACTCTCCCATAAAGCATGGATTTGTGAAGTGCTGCAGAGACGGTTGTCCTTCTGGCAGGTTCTCCCATCTCAGCCAAGGAACTCTGTAGTTCTGTCAGAGTGGTCATTGGGTTCTTTGTCACCTTCCTGACCAAGGGCCTTCTTGCCTGGTTGCTCAGTTTGGTGGGACGGCCTGCTCTAGGAAGACGGTCAACTCTAGTTCCATATTCTTTCCATTTCCAAATGATGGTGCTCACTGTGCTCTTGGGAATTTTCAACACTCTAGAAATTGTTTTACACCCTTCCCCACATATATGCCTCCTCACAATTCTATCTCGGGAGTTCTACAGACAGTTCCTTGGACTTCCTGGTAGAATTTCTGCTCTGACATGCACTGTCAACTGTGGGACCTTATATAGAAAGGTGTGTTTCTTTATCAATCATGTGCATGCAATTGAATTGGCCACATGTGGACTCCAATCAAGTTGTCGAGACATCTCAAGGATGATCAAAGGAAATTAGATGCATCTGAGCTCAATTTGGAGTGTCATCGCAAAGGGGTTTAATACTTATTGACTCAAGAAGTTTCAGTAAAAATTTTCATTTTTAATTATTTTGTAAAAGAATTTCTCAAAAAATGAATTCCACTTTGACATAATGGGGTGTTATGTGTAGGCCAGTGACAAAAAAAATCTCAATTTTATCCATTTTAAATTCAGGCTGCAACACAATAAAATGTGAAAAAGTCAAGGGGTGTGAATACTTTCTGAAGGTGCTGTGTCTAGAAATAAGTGCATTATATACACTTAATGCAAGCAGTTGATTATGAGTTGCTTTAGTATAACCTCTTCCCCTCAATCCTCGCCCTCCTCACCCTCCTCACCCCAAGTACTTTCTTGAACACCCCTTGGCCGTTCTGATGGAGGGGACGGCCGCAAGTCCCTCTCCGTCTCAGTCTCCTCAAGATCCAACACCCTCAGCGTCACCATCCCTGGCGGCACCTCGCCGTGCCCGCCTCAACGTCGGAGGCCTTGCTCATGAGGTGATGTGGAAGACGCTTGAACGACTGCCCCGCACACGCCTCGGCCACCTTCACGCTGCTTGCTCTTCCCACAAAGACCTTTCGAAGCTCTGCGATGACTATGACACCCACAGTGGCGAATTCTACTTTGACCGCCACCCGGGAGCCTTTTCTTCCATCTTGAATTTTTACCGCACGGGACAGCTGCACATGATGGAGGAAATGTGCGCTCTTTCGTTCAGCCAAGAGCTTGATTATTGGCGAGTGAACGAAGTTTATCTTCAATCCTGTTGCCAAGAAAGGTAAGGCCTATGTTTTGTTCTAATACGACTTCTAGTATTCGTTGCCCCACATTAATTTTTTTTTTGCCTCATTCCAACTTCTCTGTTGTTGTACGGAATTCCACGAGGGAAATCCTTCGCGAATGAGAGTTCGGCTTCAAGATGATGATGATTTTCTTCAACGTGTACTCTATATGACCCTACTGCAAAGCCGCAATGAGCCGGCGAAGCCAAAGCCTCTATTGAATTTTTTCACAATTGTTTATGCATACTTCCGCATCCGCAAGATGGCGGCCTCCATGGAGCGATTTGGTGCATCAAAGCTTCGAAATTCTCAAAGGATCAAGCAAAATCTGGCTTTTCAACATAATACGCGTTCATTCACAATACCGGCTTCGCCGGCTATCAACAAAAGACGGGTGAAATAAACTCCTATTGAACTTTTTCACAATTGTTTATGTATACTTCCGCATCCGCATGATGGCGGCCTCCATGGAGCGATTTGGTGTGTCAAAGCTTCGAAATTCTCAAAGGATCCAGCAAAATCTGGCTTTTCAACATAATATGCGTTCATTCACAATACCGGCTTCGCCGGCTATAAAATAGACCTTTCGCTTTCAATCCCACTCCTCCCTCCAGCTGAGGGCTCCATGGAGGCCGCCATATTGCGGATGCGGAAGTATGCATAAACAATTGCGAAGAAGTTCAATAGAGGCTTTGGCTTCGCCGGCTCATTGCGGCTTTGCAGTAGGGTCATATTATATTGATTCATTCATTGCTTACATGTTAGCAGTGTATGTGGGCTTCATTCAGTAATAGTGCTAATAATAACTTGAGACTTTATAGAACACCATACCATATACAGTACTGCATCGGTACTTCAATTAAAATATAATAATGATTTTAATGATCGATCGTAAAAAAAAGCAATCCGGAAGTTTAGTGTTATTGAAGTAGTCCAGAAGTGGTCGCGAACACCATCTTTATACACCACCCCATTGAACCTTTCTTACCCCCGTCCGTGGGCTTATGGATCGGGTCTCGTCTCTCCGTCCGCAACCATATCTGAGATATATGGACCGATTTTGTTCATAGTTGGCACAAAGACAATACATGATGGCATACATATGCACCTCACTTTATTTTGCGATCTGATCAAAGATGGCTGACTAGTAGACTGGCGGCCATTTTAATTGTTAAAAAAACCCCGGTATTGAACACGTCTTCTACCATTTTTCAGACATGCATTTACCGATCTTGTTCAAACTTGGCACACAGGTCATGAATGATGGCTTACATATGCACGTGATTTCCTTTCGAGATCAGATCCAAGATGGCCGACTGGCGGCCTTTAACTCCAAACAGCAAAATTACTAAAATCACGGGGGCTATGGCATTTGTTATGTGCTCCTCCCCAAACCACGGTCACGGTGTACCTCCGAGCCCCGAAAGGAGTCACGGCAGAAAGATGTGTTATTCGGTGTGTCAAAGATCAATGGTGAAACCACACCAATTGTTACCAACAAACAAGTATTGTATTAAGGTCACACAAGAATAACAGCACAAAAACAATAGTAATCAATTGTACAACCAATATATAATTCCTATGATGATACCATCAGTTTCGTACAATGTAACTCACTGTGCTCCAAGTGAGCGAAAAGAACATTCCCAATGTCTCTATCCCAGCTTCAAACCAAAGTCGATCCACGCTCCAGTGATCGTCAGAACGATGTTGTATCGAGACCAGAATCCCGCTCGGTTGACAGTCACACTGCCAAAGATAGGCAAAAGTGTCCTCAAGAGGCGGCTAGGAAATCACACCTTCGGGTATGGACGTTCAACGGCTCCCAATCGGCGAACCGCAAATTCCCACTCAAAATCCACGTTACACACACACACACCAGATTATCGTCTGGATGCGGTGAAAAGGTTGAAGCGAGGTGAAAAGCCTGGAGCGATCCGAAATCGTGCGCGAGGCAAAATGGCCAACGGCCCGTACTCGAGACGTAACGGCCCTCCAATGATTCTCTTCGGAATCAACCGCAAAACCTGTCACGCAGGTTTATCTGTCACAGCGATAACAACTCTGTCGCAGGAATCCCTTTCCCGGGAAACCCCAAAGTTCACTCGTGACCCTCGTTCGCCAGTGTTTGCTCAAAACCTCAACACAGCTCGGCTCCTTCTCCGACCTCACTCACTCCGCCTCCTTTTCCTCTTCTTCCTCTGGTTCCCGATCTGGTTTCCGGTTACTTTTAAAACACTAACTTTTTTTACCTTTTGAAAACAGGTATCTCTATTTCACTTAAACGATAACAGTAATAGTACATGCAACCAAAAATGTTTACAGTGGATGAGAACCACAACAACGGAAGTGACGAATCCGTAACACATTTTATGTCTATTTTTTCTTCTTGTTTAAATTGAAGTACGTACCGCTAAACTTGAGGTTCTTGGAAGTATTATGAAGGCTATTTGTGTTCTACAGTGTTCAAGTATAATTAAATTTTAATACAATAAATATTGTAAAAGTCGGATAAATAAATGAATTCTGCATTTTACCACCGTTTTACCCAGTGTCTATTACATCACCCTATCTAACACGTTACATTAGATCTTCATGCTTGTTATTTGTGTCCTTTATTATGATGTCCTTAAAACAGTAGGTTTCCTGTTTGGAATGATTTTCAATTTTCTTTGACTGCCAGGCACGCAGATAGAGTAAAAATATGATCTTACTACTCTCTGCGCATGTGCGATTGGGATAAATTCAGAGCCAAAGTACGGTAAAATAAAAGACTTTTCTCACTGTTCATATTCTGATTCGTTTTCAAAATATAACATTCAATTTAAATAAGTTGGTCCTCAATCATAAACTGATCATCGTAAACTGATAAGATGGACGGACAGACGGACAGATATAAACCAATTGCTTAACCCCGTTTTTCGCTTCACTTGTGCGGGTTAGTAATGCAGATGGTAAGTATATATTTTTTATAATAACATCAATAAGAATAGACAAAAATATAAAACATGCTCAAGCATCAATAAAAATAATAGTTGCCGTCACTCCAACTACTACTCCGACATGGCAGCGGTGGAGGACAAGGTGGGAAGAGGCTCATCCTGCTACCAAACGAAGGTGGAGTAAACAGCTCTGATTGGTTCAGAGTGTGTGCATACCGTACTCACAATGGCGGTGGGTGCATTTACTCAGGGAACACTGCATATTATGGATTTTCTTAATATTATTAACTTTTATTTTTAGTAAAAAAATTCTCCAGGACAAAGAGTTCGATAATTAATGAATCGGCATTCTATAGGGCAGCGTTAACTGAGGTATTACTGAATATGGGATTTTAATCTGGTGTTCCCAACATCATGAAGTAGTGTGGGAATGCTAAACGTTCCAGCGCGAGTTCATTGCAGATGGTTTTTCACATCAAGAGCGATTTTTGGTCCAACATATCTGAGAAAGTTGACTAGTCTGTTAGCATTAGCTGGCAGATGTAGAAGACCCCACAGTGATCTTCGCCAAGCATTGACGAGCTATCGCCGGCACCCTGGACAAATTACAAATTCCTGCTCTAACCTGATGCTGATGCCTCCACTCTCTGCCGCTCCATTCCTCATCCCTCAGATCGGCAGTCTGCAGCCTCTTCACTCTCTGCAGACCTGGACAAAATCACAAACTGGTCAAACAAGTGGAACATGTCTTTCAATCCTGACAAATCTCACACTCTGACAATGTCTCTCCGAAAAGACCGACTGGACAACCCTCCCATCCACTTTCTCAATAATCCTCTCCAAGAAGTTCTGTCGCTCAAGCTTTTGGGTCTCACAATCTGCCATGATATTTCCTGGGAAAACCACATTTCCAAGCTGGCCTCCAAAGCCAGTCGCCGACTGGGCATCCTCCGTCGTGCGAAGTCCTTCCTTGGCACACCTGAGCTCCTCACCACATACAAGGCTTTCATCCGCAGCTCAATGGAATACTGCTCTCTCCTCTGGGCCGGTGCTCCTGCCTCACACCTAGCTCGGCTTCACGTGGTTGAAACTATAGCTTTCAGAATCATTAGAATCTCCCGCGATGAAGCTGATTGTGAGGGCCTTTCACTCGCTCACCACAGGCAGGTTGGTGGACTTTGTGTCTTCTACCGACTCCTCTCCGGCCTTGCTCCCCCAGCTCTGTCTGTGCTCTGTCCCCCAAATATTCCCTCAGGTCGCACAAGATCTGCCAGCAACCCTCTTATGGATAAACTGCCAAAATCAAGACTTTCTGCTCACCTTCACTCCTTCATTCCTCTTTTCTCCCGCCTCTGGAACAAACTCCCTTACTCTCTTCAATTCCACTCCTCCTTCCAGCTATTTAAAACAGCTGTTCACCACCATCTCTTATCTTCCCCCATCCAACACCTTGATCTTTTCTACCCCCGTTAATACACCCAAAAATCCACATCTTTCAATCCCCGACTTCATTCCTGAAATTCCTTGTGGTGTCATTTTGTTTAATACCGCGTACCCCTTCCCTCCCTCTCCCCCTCCCCCCAGCCCTCTCCAATCAAACAGATCTCCCGATGTCCCTGTTCTCTATTGTTGTGCTTGTGTGCTTCCTTCTCTCTCCCCATTTTGTCTCCCACTCCCCTTATTGTTTTACGTGTCCATTTATGTTTTTTGTGTTTTATGTGCTAATATGTGTTTGATGTGCTAGTTCTTAAACGAACCTCAATGTTGCATACAAAAAAAAAAAAAAAAACCTAAAAGGGGCACTGCATCAGCGGCAAGAACTGATGAGAACCATCACGAAGAAAAAGTTGTTGTACAACTTCATGTACACCATCCCTTTCATTGTTGGCCCTATTGTTTTGCCAGCCTTCCCAGTTTGTTTTGCACTGTTGTTGGGCCTATTGTTTGGTGCTATTGTTTTTGCTCTATTGTTATTATTTCATTGTTGGCCCTATTGTTTAGCACTATTGTTTTAGCCATATTGTTATTATTTCATTATTGGCCCTATTGTTTGGCGCTGTTGTTTTGGCCCGCTTGTTATTATTTCATTGTTGGACCTATTGTTTGGTGCTATTGTTTTGGCCCTAGTGTTATTATTTCATTGTTGGCCGTATTGTTTAGCACTATTGTTTTGGCTATATTGTTATTATTTCATTATTGCCCCTATTGTTTGGTCCTATTGTTATTATTTCATTGTTGGCCCTATTGTTTGGTGCTATTGTTTTGGCTGTATTGTTATTATTTCATTGTTGGTCCTATTGTTTAGCACTATTGTTTTGGCCATTTTGTTATTATTTCATTGTTGGCCCTATTGTTTGGCCCTATTGTTTTGGCCCTATTGTTATTATTTCATTGTTGGCCCTTTTGTTTGGCGCTATTGTTTTGGCCATATTATTATTTCATTATTGCCCCTATTGTTTGGTCCTATTGTTATTATTCCATTGTTGGCCCTATTGTTTGGTGCTACTGTTTTGGCCCTATTGTTATTATTTCATTGTTGGCCCTATTCTTTGGTGCTATTGTTTTGGCTGTATTGTTATTATTTCATTGTTGGCCCTATTGTTTGGTGCTATTGTTTTGGCCCTATTGTTTTTATTTCATTGTTGGCCCTATTGTTTGGTGCTATTGTTTTGGCAGTATTGTTATTATTTCATTGTTGGCTCTATTGTTTAGCACTATTGTTTTGGCCCTATTGTTATTATTTCATTGTTGGCCCTATTGTTTGGCGCTGTTGTTTTGGCCATATTATTATTTCATTAGTGCCCCTATTGTTATTATTTCATTGTTGGCCCTATTGTTTGGCGCTGTTGTTTTGGCCCTCTTGTTATTATTTCATTGTTGGACCTATTGTTTGGTGCTATTGTTTTGGCTCTATTGTTATTATTTCATTGTTGGCCCTATTGTTTAGCACTATTGTTTTGGCCATTTTGTTATTATTTCATTGTTGGCCCTATTGTTTTGGCCATTTTGTTATTATTTCATTGTTGGCCCTATTGTTTGGTGCTATTGTTTTGGCTGTATTGTTATTATTTCATTGTTGGCCCTATTGATTGGTGCTATTGTTTTGGCCATATTATTATTTCATTATTGCCCCTATTGTTTGGTCCTATTGTTATTATTTCATTGTTGGCCCTATTGTTTGGCACTATTGTTTTGGCCATATTATTATTTCATTATTGCCCCTATTGTTTGGTCCTATTGTTATTATTTCATTGTTGGCCCTATTGTTTGACCCTATTGTTTTGGTCCTATTGTTATTATTTCATTGTTGGCCCTATTGTTTGGCGCTATTGGTTTGGCCCTATTGTTTTGCCAACCTATTGTTTTGGCCATATTATTATTTCATTATTGCCCCTATTGTTTTGGTCCTATTGTTATTATTTCATTGTTGGCCCTATTGTTTGGCACTATTGTTTTGGCCATATTATTATTTCATTATTGCCCCTATTGTTTGGTCCTATTGTTATTATTTCATTGTTGGCCCTATTGTTTGACCCTATTGTTTTGGTCCTATTGTTATTATTTCATTGTTGGCCCTATTGTTTGGCGCTATTGGTTTGGCCCTATTGTTTTGCCAACCTATTGTTTTGCCAACCTTCCCTTCCCCTACACCATCCCTGTGCATGCCATTTTGGACGTCACTACTTGGTGAGGTCACGGCCTTCTTGAACTCGTTTTGCGTCTTGATCTAATGGTCACGGCCTTCTTGATCTAATGATCACACACGTCTTGGACCAAAAGGTATTTCTTTAAACTATTTTTTTTCCTTGAACTGAAATGTACGTCTCGATTCTAACTAAGATAACGAAAATTTAATATTATTTCTTGAAGCTGAATTTTCGGTCTTGGATCATTTCACCGATGGCCTTCACACAATATTAACAATATTGATTTTGTGAGGCAGACACCATTGACCTTTGAACTGTGTTGAGTTGGGATTCCGGACTTAATAATGCCATAACCATGACGCCACAGGTACTACCAGAAGAAGGACCAGATGACCGAGGAGTTGAAGCGCGAGGGGCAGATTCGACAAGAAGCGGATCACAAAGAGTACCATGGTACCTGGTGTGTGGAAAGAAGACAAAAACTTTGGGAACTGTTGGAGAAACCTAATTCGTCAGTTGCTGCAAAGGTCAGTTTTTTGTGCGTGTGTTTGTGCCGACAAATACTGTAGTCCGGGACATGAATGGGATCATGGGGGTTATTATGGAGGAAGGGCTGGGGTGGCGGTTGAGCCCAAACTTCAGGTCGAGCTTCAGGGTTCTTAGGACAAGTCGTGAACGTTTCTGTGGGCAGAACTAATTTGGCCTCCATCACAGAGACGAGGGGTTCTAAAATTCCGCGGGATTTGCGTACGTAATAAGTATACGTCCTGTAAGAACCTCTCATCTGTACTGCATTCTCGATGCTGATCAAACAAAGGTTATTTTGCTGATGTTCACGGTATTTTGTACTCACTCCCTTTGTTTATTTGTCGGGCCCATCTCTTCCTGTTCTCTGCCATTGTGTATACTAGGGCATTGCCCGTACGTGGGTGCCCGTTCCGTGGCCAAAAAAAAAAAAAAACGCTACCCGTACGCTCTACCCCGCCCGTACGCCCGTAAACAAAAAAAGCAACGCTCTTCGCTTCCGCCCTTCGCTCTGACTGAATTGGGAGAAATAATGCGCATAAGAAATCGAATTACGTACCGTAATGGCGGTCAGCTCGTAACGCGCTCAGCTCCGCTCGTCTCACATCGGCCACGCCTACGCAACAGAGCGTTCTGTGATTGGCTGCCGGAAGATAAGTCGTCACTGTCCGGAAGTTCGCAAATCGCAGTTAGGATGAATCGTTTTAATTTAATCGCAGTTTGAATTCGTTTTAAAACATAGTTTAACGGCAACATAGTTTTCCAACGTGAAATAAATGAATACGCTGTCAAATGTGCCGTCCGAGGCAGAGTCTGATCGCCACGTTCGGCACACGTGATAGCTCGCTGCTCTCTGATTGGTTGAAGCGTTTTTTGGACATATCTCGGTAAGTAATTGTCCGATTAATATGAAACCTTGAAAAGGCACATCCTCGGGTCCCCAGCAATATACCTGGCAAGTTTCAAGTATATCGGACCCGTGGTTGTCGAGAAACAGCGGTCACAGACAAACACACAGACACACAGACACACAGACAGACACACAGAGATTGCTGGAATTATAGATAGATTAAGCTTGCATACCTTAGTCATTGTCGTTTAGGTTTCCATTAGTCTTGACACGTAGGCCTACTTGGACGCTCAGGTGCTGCATCCATATTGGGATGGGTTAAGGTGGTGGCTAGAAGTGGGATCAGGTTGACTATCAATACCAACGGACCAATCCAATGTGCTAATGCCTGCGTTCTGAAGCACAATTGCTTTATGTTCCAATTGTTCAGTGTCCATAACACAACATGGACCCAGAGAACAAAGCCCATCGTGGGCGAGCCCTTTAAAAATAGGTATGCAATGTCCATCATGTTTCGTTGATTTGTGGAAGATTCTTTCTTTTTTTAACAGGATCTAAGGATCATATCGGAAGTGACACACACACACACACATATTGTACACGCACACACACATAGTCACACACATACTCACACACTCACACACACACACACACATACTCACACACACACACACACACACACAAACACACACACACACTCACACACACACACTCACACACACACAAACACACACACACACACAAACACACACACACACACACACATATTGTACACACACACACACACACACACACACACACACACACACACATATATATACACACACATTGTACACACACACACACACACACACACACACACACACACACACACACACATTGTACACACACACACACACACACACACACACATTGTACACACACACACACATTGTACACACACACACACGTACAGACAGATTACTATACAAGACACAACACAAGATTGCTAGACGAGTCAAGCACAGCCAATGAGCGTGACGGGGGAAGTGCTGTCACTTCCTGGGAAACGCTGGGTACCGGCGAGGTCGTAACAATGGCGCCGCTCTTCTCACCGCACTCAGCTTTGCATTTCTTGAAGAATTTCCTCCCCCGCCCCACATGGATTCCAACCTATTGGGATTGTCTGTGTTCTTATTCTTTTAAATGCTGAATGTGAAGCAAGGAAGCAGCACGGACCAGCTTTCATCCTTGAATTCATATTTACTTGATACAAGATAACCTGCGTACGTCGGTAGAGTTTACAAAGACTTCTCTGCTCCTGAATCCCCATGCACCTGAACTCCTCCACCACCTTCACCTGCAACCACTGCTGGACATGGACACCAACGCAGACATGTTGAGATGAAATAGAACAATGTCCGACTTCCTTTTCCACGAAACACAGCATATGATGCATGATATATACCTCTCCCAAAGCAACAAGAGTATTGTGTTCAAACCTGGTGATATTCCGGTTGAAGAAGACCAGTCTGTATCCTCCAAAAACAAACCTGATGAGTGGAAGCTAAATCCGGAAGAAGACCAGTCTGTATCCTCCAAAAACAAACCTGATAAGTGGAAGCTAAATCAAGAAGAAGACCA
The DNA here is from genome assembly GCF_964187855.1 of Myxine glutinosa. NCBI lineage: Eukaryota > Metazoa > Chordata > Myxini > Myxiniformes > Myxinidae > Myxine > Myxine glutinosa. The sequence goes on from NC_136265.1 coordinate 29,118,664, forward strand.
GTCTGTATCCTCCAAAAACAAACCTGATGAGTGGAAGCTAAATCCGGAAGAAGACCAGTCTGTATCCTCCAAAAACAAACCTGATGAGTGGAAGCTAAATCCAGAAGAAGACCAGTCTGTATCCTCCAAAAACAAACCTGATGAGTGGAAGCTAAATCCAGAAGAAGACCAGTCTGTATCCTCCAAAAACAAACTTGATGAGTGGAAGCTAAATCCGGAAGAAGACCCGTCTGTATCCTCCAAAAACAAACTTGATGAGTGGAAGCTAAATCCAGAAGAAGACCAGTCTGTATCCTCCAAAAACAAACCTGATAAGTGGAAGCTAAATCCAGAAGAAGACCAGTCTGTATCCTCCAAAAACAAACCTGATAAGTGGAAGCTAAATCCAGAAGAAGACCAGTCTGTATCCTCCAAAAACAAACCTGATAAGTGGAAGCTAAATCCAGAAGAAGACCAGTCTGTATCCTCCAAAAACAAACTTGATGAGTGGAAGCTAAATCCAGAAGAAGACCAGTCTGTATCCTCCAAAAACAAACCTGATAAGTGGAAGCTAAATCCAGAAGAAGACCAGTCTGTATCCTCCAAAAACAAACCTGATAAGTGGAAGCTAAATCCAGAAGAAGACCAGTCTGTATCCTCCAAAAACAAACTTGATGAGTGGAAGCTAAATCCAGAAGAAGACCAGTCTGTATCCTCCAAAAACAAACTTGATGAGTGGAAGCTAAATCCAGAAGAAGACCAGTCTGTATCCTCCAAAAACAAACTTGATGAGTGGAAGCTAAATCAAGAAGAAGACCAGTCTGTATCCTCCAAAAACAAACCTGATAAGTGGAAGCTAAATCCAGAAGAAGACCAGTCTGTATCCTCCAAAAACAAACTTGATGAGTGGAAGCTAAATCCAGAAGAAGACCAGTCTGTATCCTCCAAAAACAAACTTGATGAGTGGAAGCTAAATCCAGAAGAAGACCAGTCTGTATCCTCCAAAAACAAACCTGATGAGTGGAAGCTAAATCCAGAAGAAGACCAGTCTGTATCCTCCAAAAACAAACTTGATGAGTGGAAGCTAAATCCGGAAGAAGACCAGTCTGTATCCTCCAAAAACAAACTTGATGAGTGGAAGCTAAATCCAGAAGAAGACCAGTCTGTATCCTCCAAAAACAAACTTGATGAGTGGAAGCTAAATCCAGAAGAAGACCAGTCTGTATCCTCCAAAAACAAACTTGATGAGTGGAAGCTAAATCCAGAAGAAGACCAGTCTGTATCCTCCAAAAACAAACCTGATGAGTGGAAGCTAAATCCAGAAGAAGACCAGTCTGTATCCTCCAAAAACAAACTTGATGAGTGGAAGCTAAATCCAGAAGAAGACCAGTCTGTATCCTCCAAAAACAAACTTGATGAGTGGAAGCTAAATCCAGAAGAAGACCAGTCTGTATCCTCCAAAAACAAACCTGATGAGTGGAAGCTAAATCCAGAAGAAGACCAGTCTGTATCCTCCAAAAACAAACTTGATGAGTGGAAGCTAAATCCGGAAGAAGACCAGTCTGTATCCTCCAAAAACAAACCTGATGAGTGGAAGCTAAATCCAGAAGAAGACCAGTCTGTATCCTCCAAAAACAAACTTGATGAGTGGAAGCTAAATCCGGAAGAAGACCAGTCTGTATCCTCCAAAAACAAACCTGATGAGTGGAAGCTAAATCCGGAAGAAGACCAGTCTGTATCCTCCAAAAACAAACCTGATGAGTGGAAGCTAAATCAAGAAGAAGACCAGTCTGTATCCTCCAAAAACAAACCTGATAAGTGGCAGCTAAATCCAGAAGAAGACCAGTCTGTATCCTCCAAAAACAAACTTGATGAGTGGAAGCTAAATCCGGAAGAAGACCAGTCTGTATCCTCGAAAAACAAACTTGATAAGTGGAAGCTAAATCCAGAACATGACCAGTCTGTATCCTCGAAAAACAAACTTGATGAGTGGAAGCTAAATCCGGAAGAAGACCAGTCTGTATCCTCGAAAAACAAACTTGATGAGTGGAAGCTAAATCCAGAAGAAGACCAGTCTGTATTCTCCAAAAACAAACTTGATGAGTGGAAGCTAAATCCGGAAGAAGACCAGTCTGTATCCTCGAAAAACAAACTTGATGAGTGGAAGCTAAATCCAGAAGAAGACCAGTCTGTATCCTCCAAAAACAAACTTGATGAGTGGAAGCTAAATCCAGAAGAAGACCAGTCTGTATCCTCCAAAAACAAACCTGATGAGTGGAAGCTAAATCCAGAAGAAGACCAGTCTGTATCCTCCAAAAACAAACTTGATGAGTGGAAACTAAATCCAGAAGAAGACCAGTCTGTATCCTCCAAAAACAAACCTGATGAGTGGAAGCTAAATCCAGAAGAAGACCAGTCTGTATCCTCGAAAAACAAACTTGATGAGTGGAAGCTAAATCCAGAAGAAGACCAGTCTGTATTCTCCAAAAACAAACTTGATGAGTGGAAGCTAAATCCGGAAGAAGACCAGTCTGTATCCTCGAAAAACAAACTTGATAAGTGGAAGCTAAATCCAGAAGAAGACCAGTCTGTATCCTCCAAAAACAAACTTGATGAGTGGAAGCTAAATCCAGAAGAAGACCAGTCTGTATCCTCCAAAAACAAACCTGATGAGTGGAAGCTAAATCCAGAAGAAGACCCGTCTGTATCCTCCAAAAACAAACTTGATGAGTGGAAGCTAAATCCAGAAGAAGACCAGTCTGTATCCTCGAAAAACAAACTTGATGAGTGGAAGCTAAATCCAGAAGAAGACCAGTCTGTATCCTCCAAAAACAAACTTGATGAGTGGAAGCTAAATCCAGAAGAAGACCAGTCTGTATCCTCCAAAAACAAACTTGATAAGTGGAAGCTAAATCCAGAAGAAGACCAGTCTGTATCCTCCAAAAACAAACCTGATAAGTGGAAGCTAAATCCAGAAGAAGACCAGTCTGTATCCTCCAAAAACAAACTTGATGAGTGGAAGCTAAATCCAGAAGAAGACCAGTCTGTATCCTCCAAAAACAAACTTGATGAGTGGAAGCTAAATCCAGAAGAAGACCAGTCTGTATCCTCCAAAAACAAACTTGATGAGTGGAAGCTAAATCCGGAACAAGACCAGTCTGTATCCTCCAAAAACAAACCTGATGAGTGGAAGCTAAATCCAGAAGAAGACCAGTCTGTATCCTCCAAAAACAAACTTGATGAGTGGAAGCTAAATCCAGAAGAAGACCAGTCTGTATCCTCCAAAAACAAACTTGATAAGTGGAAGCTAAATCCAGAAGAAGACCAGTCTGTATCCTCTAAAAACAAACTTGATGAGTGGAATCTAAATCCAGAAGAAGACCAGTCTGTATCCTCCAAAAACAAACTTGATGAGTGGAAGCTAAATCCAGAAGAAGACCAGTCTGTATCCTCTAAAAACAAACTTGATGAGTGGAAGCTAAATCCAGAAGAAGACCAGTCTGTATCCTCCAAAAACAAACTTGATGAGTGGAAGCTAAATCCAGAAGAAGACCAGTCTGTATCCTCCAAAAACAAACTTGATGAGTGGAAGCTAAATCCGGAAGAAGACCAGTCTGTATCCTCCAAAAACAAACCTGATGAGTGGAAGCTAAATCCAGAAGAAGACCCGTCTGTATCCTCCAAAAACAAACTTGATGAGTGGAAGCTAAATCCAGAAGAAGACCAGTCTGTATCCTCCAAAAACAAACTTGATGAGTGGAAGCTAAATCCAGAAGAAGACCAGTCTGTATCCTCTAAAAACAAACTTGATAAGTGGAAGCTAAATCCAGAAGAAGACCAGTCTGTATCCTCCAAAAACAAACTTGATGAGTGGAAGCTAAATCCAGAAGAAGACCAGTCTGTATCCTCCAAAAACAAACTTGATGAGTGGAAGCTAAATCCAGAAGAAGACCAGTCTGTATCCTCTAAAAACAAACTTGATAAGTGGAAGCTAAATCCAGAAGAAGACCAGTCTGTATCCTCCAAAAACAAACTTGATGAGTGGAAGCTAAATCCAGAAGAAGACCAGTCTGTATCCTCCAAAAACAAACTTGATGAGTGGAAGCTAAATCCAGAAGAAGACCAGTCTGTATCCTCTAAAAACAAACTTGATGAGTGGAAGCTAAATCCAGAAGAAGACCAGTCTGTATCCTCCAAAAACAAACTTGATGAGTGGAAGCTAAATCCAGAAGAAGACCAGTCTGTATCCTCCAAAAACAAACTTGATGAGTGGAAGCTAAATCCAGAAGAAGACCAGTCTGTATCCTCCAAAAACAAACTTGATGAGTGGAATCTAAATCCAGAAGAAGACCAGTCTGTATCCTCCAAAAACAAACTTGATGAGTGGAAGCTAAATCCAGAAGAAGACCAGTCTGTATCCTCCAAAAACAAACTTGATGAGTGGAAGCTAAATCCAGAAGAAGACCCGTCTGTATCCTCCAAAAACAAACTTGATGAGTGGAAGCTAAATCCAGAAGAAGACCCGTCTGTATCCTCCAAAAACAAACTTGATGAGTGGAAGCTAAATCCAGAAGAAGACCAGTCTGTATCCTCCAAAAACAAACTTGATGAGTGGAAGCTAAATCCAGAAGAAGACCCGTCTGTATCCTCCAAAAACAAACTTGATGAGTGGAAGCTAAATCCGGAAGAAGACCAGTCTGTATCCTCGAAAAACAAACCTGATGAGTGGAATCTAAATCCAGAAGAAGACCAGTCTGTATCCTCCAAAAACAAACTTGATGAGTGGAAGCTAAATCCAGAAGAAGACCAGTCTGTATCCTCCAAAAACAAACTTGATGAGTGGAAGCTAAATCCAGAAGAAGACCCGTCTGTATCCTCCAAAAACAAACTTGATGAGTGGAAGCTAAATCCAGAAGAAGACCCGTCTGTATCCTCCAAAAACAAACTTGATACGTGGAAGCTAAATCCAGAAGAAGACCAGTCTGTATCCTCCAAAAACAAACTTGATAAATGGCAGCTAAATCCAGAAGAAGACCAGTCTGTATCCTCCAAAAACAAACTTGATAAGTGGAAGCTAAATCCAGAAGAAGACCAGTCTGTATCCTCCAAAAACAAACTTGATGAGTGGAAGCTAAATCCAGAAGAAGACCAGTCTGTATCCTCCAAAAACAAACTTGATGAGTGGAAGCTAAATCCGGAAGAAGACCAGCCTGTATCCTCCAAAAACAAATCTGATGAGTGGAAGCTAAATCCAGAAGAAGACCAGTCTGTATCCTCCAAAAACAAACTTGATGAGTGGAAGCTAAATCCAGAGCATGATCAGTCTGTATCCTCCAAAAACAAACCTGATGAGTGGAAGCTAAATCCAAATTTCTCGCTTGTGATTGTTGCACCTTTCTCCGACCAGGGCCACTTCCATTTGATCGAGCGACTGTGACTAGATTTGGAGACCCCAAACGCACCTCCCTCGGATGTCCCAAGCACATTCAATCAGATTCAGGTCTGAAGACCATGTTAGGCCAATCCAAGCGAGGGATGTTGTGGTCCTAAAGCACAGGATTGGCAACATGTTCACGATATAGGTGGCCATTGCCATCCATAAAGATGAGTTCGGACCTTGCTGTTGGGCCAGAGGGGTCACTGCTGGCACAATGAGCTCACCCACCTGATATCTAACACCAGTCGGAGTGGCACCCTTCCGAATGATGACGAGAACAGTTCTTCAGCCAACTTGAATGCCAGCCCAAACCATCAGACTGCTCCCAGCAAAGCGATGGTGCTGCCAAATGGCACGAATACAAAATCGCTCTCCTCCACATCCCCACTCTTGGAAGTCCATCGGAGAAGCTGGACTCATCGGTGAAAAGAACATGGCACTGCCAACAGTTCACCGTTCAGTCGTGACGCCTCTGTCGATGGCGCTGCGTTGGAGGGCCGCTGAGCAACGGTCTTCTAGACCTGGTTTGAGGCCTAGTCCAAACTGTATGAGTGGAAATTATATGGTTCATTGCTTGGAGATCATTCTGGAAAGATCTGATTGTTGAAAAATGGTTCCTTCTGGCAAGGGTGACGAGAAACGACCCTCATGAGGGGTTGTGTAACCCTTTGGTGACCTGAACATGGTCTTTCCGTGTACTGTCCAGTCCCAGACGGTACCTTACGTCTGTCCCCTGGAAATTACAGTGAGGAACATATTGTACTGGGAAGCTACGGCAACACGAGTCACTGCCCAGGTGACACAAAGGAAAACACGTTTAATGGAATAAATTGAGTAAAAGTTGGAAAAGGTATGCTCACCTTTCGAAGGAGGATTCAGGAGGTGGGCATGGAGTTTTGCTATAGCCCTCGGACGTATGTACATCGTATATCTTAAATCCGCCAGTCAGATATTGGTTGTCCTCGTGCTACAAGGTTTGTCTGATGAGTGTTTTCGGAAATTGTTGCTCACTTGTTACCTGGGCTGACATGTCACAAATGCATTCCTCAATCTTGCATGGATGAGATGTGATGGATAGCCTCTAAAATTGAGTACCTGTCCTGAATCCTGACCTATGCCTAATACTAGAAGAGGTGTCAAATGGTATTCTACAGATCTTCGTCGATGCTACAAAACTTTGGAGGAACTTAGAGGGGAGTTTGCATGCCTCCAAGGCCTAAGCTATCCTGCCATCCGTAAGAAGTGCCATATAAGGAAGCAGTCGATACTACTCACACAATGTCTGGACTAACTACCTGATGTCTTTGTCTGAAATTGCAGGGGTTTTTTTTGTTGCAAAATCGATGTTTATCAGTGTCTTTCTACTTCAGTCACCAAAGGTGGACGGAGGTTGTTTCCACCCCTGCCTATCTGCCTGTGAGCAGGATATCTCAAAGAGTTGTGGACGGATTCGGATGAAATTTGGCAGGAAGGTTTGGTGTGTGACAAGGAAGAACTGATTAGATTTTAGGGAAGATCCGGATACTTTAATATATTAAGCGATTCATCAACATTGAGAGATAGGGCAAAAAACGACAAAAAACGATACTTAGCACGATATCTCAAAACGTTGTGAACGGATTATGACAAAACTAGGTGGATGGTTTGGTCAGGTGACAAGATCAAGCTGATTGGATTTTGGTTCAGGTCCGGATCCAGATCCGACCTATCAGTGGATACAAAACGTAAACGGTTCCGCCTGGCGGAGGTATGCGCTCTACCGAGGGCCGTTGTAGTCTTTAGTTTGTGACAGAATGTGAAATTTAACTCGGACTGCAATCAAAATATGGTCGAGATAATTTTCTTTGCACAAGTGTGTGCAAATGTTCGTTCAAAATTTTCACTTCACGGATTAATTGGTCTTGGGACTTTGCTGTCCGAGGTAGCTTCGCGTACGAGGTTATAAAGGTTACATTTACGTAGAACAACAGGTTGTTTTGTTTCCTTTGTTTGGTATACAAGGTCAAGGCTCATAGAAGAGCTAGAACACTGAATTAGGGAGAAACTGAATAAAAGGAACAGCAGGAAGAGGGGAGGAGGGACCAACAGCAGGATTGATGGACAAATAATGGGTGTGCGGAGGAATCAGGGGCAGAAGATGCACGGGGCGGACAGGATTGATACAGAAGCAAACCCCCAGGAAGGGAAAATTGGAAATTTGGAAAGAGGGGGGCTTTGGGAGGGTTAATGAGGGTAGGAAGGATCATGAGTTTGGATTGGGGTGATCTGAGATGGTGGTGAACATCTGTCTTGAAGACCTGGAGGGAATAATAAGATTGAAGAGAATGTGGAAGTTGGTTCCAAAGGTGGGGAAAAGAGGAACAAATGAGTGGACGTGAACTGTGATTCTGGATTTAGGGAGTTTCATCAGAAGGGGGTTGATGGTGGACTATGTGGATCCTGCAGAAACCTGGCGGGGGTGGATGACGACAAAGCAATGAAAGAGTGGAGGGTGAAAAACAGAGAGACAACCGACCTGTCTGCGACAGCAAAGTGATAGACCCAAAGACTCATCTTCATCGCAGTAGATTCCAATGGTCTTGAAGACCTTGTTTCCATGTCGTAAAGCTGTGCAAGGTGTACTCCATCAAGCTGCGGATGAAGGCCTTGTAGCAGATAAGAGTTCAGGTGTGCCAAGTGCGGAATATGCCCAGTCGGTGACTCCTTTGTTGACTAAAGCTTGATTGTGATGACTTTGGTAAGAAGATGATGGAGGATAGATGGTTATCGTACTGATGAAGTGAAGTGTGAAGGATGATGACATCAAAACATCCAAATTAATACAACACAAGACAAGAGATTCAAGTCTCTTTGTGCGAGAGCATCCTTTGATCATCAGGTTATCTATTCTGTCTCGGGCCGATGTCCAAATGGAATCGGTAAGTAGTTGTCTTGTTTGGAAAGCTTTTAGTGGCACTATCATCATTTCCCCCACCATCAGAAATTATTTTACAACCAGCCGAATTGACATCTGTGTAAGGCAATGTCAACAGCAGGAAACGATGAGGTGATGGACGCAGAGCACGACCAGGGAAATATCAAATGGGGGAGATTTGGTTCCGAGAGTGGCATTTCATTCTGAGATCTCAATCCTTCTCTCGTCTTTTTGTCCCCCGTCGCACCGCGGAGCGAAAGGGGGACTATGGTTTTCCCCTCCGTCCGTGTGTGCGTCCGTCCGTCCGTGTGTGCGTGCGTGCGTGCGTCCGTGTGTGCGGACGTGCGTGCGTCCGTGCATGCGTAAGCGAAGGACCGAATTCTAATCTGGTGTGTGGGTGTATCTAAGCATAAGGAAGAACGCTATTGAAAATTGGGTCGCCACGTCAAAATCCAAGATGGCCGCCTTGCGTCTTCCACTTTGTCAACTCGCATCACTTCACCGACGGGGGACCTAGGCGTAACGCTTGTTTTCTATAAAGAGAATGTGGAAGTTGGTTGGAGGAAGTTTAGGGAGTTGCTACCCCTATTGACATCAAGGGGGATCTCTCTCCAACTAAAGGGAAAACTTTATGCAGCTTGCATTCCAAGCAAGATGATGTCTGGCACTGAAACCATGATGATGATATAAATTCTCATATTTCAATTTTGCTTGACAATGTCATGTGTGAATGAGAGGGTGATAGACAGACAGGTAGACAGGATCCGCAGGATCTGAAAAATCACCGAATCTAGAACGGTACTCGGTAGGGGCGCATCCCTTTCCCAGGCTAGGCAGTTTACATTTTGTATCCCACTGATAGGCCGAATCGGGATCCGGACTTGAACCCAAATCGAATCGGTTCGTCCTTGTCACACACCCAACCTGTCCACCAAGTTTTGTCCGAATCCTTCCATAACCCTTTGAGATGTCCTGTTCACAGACAAACAGGCAAACGGACAGGGGTGAAAACATAACTTCCGTCCACCATAGGTGGCATAGCTCGGTAATTATGGCCTTGAACCTTCTCTCAAATGTAACGATATATTCACAAATAGTACAACTTCCCCAAGTGGATTGAGGAATGTCTGTTTATTCACCAAAATGGGGAATATATATATATATATATATATATATATATATATATATATATACATATATATAAATTATTTTTTTATTTTTTTTTATTTTTTTATATATAGATATATATATACTAGCCGAAACCCGTGGAACATCCACGGAAGGGAGGATGTGGTGTATGGATAGAGTGTACCATTATGGATGGCATAGGGGATTTGCTTGTCCGAGTAAGAGTTAGGAAGAAAGATGAGAATGAAGAGTGCGTATATGAACAACGACAGGGTAAAGCCTGTAAAGCCGACTTTGATAATCATGAACGGCGGCAGATGCAGGAGTTGGGAAACGAAAGGGGGGGGGGGGGGGCTGATCATGACCTACCCTACGCCACATGGTCTACGCCATTTGTTGAGATCATGGCCACAACGGAAACACAACAACTGGATAGGTAGGGCCTAGGCCTATGCCTACTTTTCGTCACTCAGCGAAGTACACTTTGTTTTAAGCTTTCAGAAGCTGAAGCCTTGTTATTTATTGCTTTATATGATACTGATGGGCTGCTGATCGGTTTCACTTCGTTGTAATCACAGTATATGGAAGAAATTATGGTAAACCCACCTGATGAGGTTAGCGTACACCGCGATCGACGACACCGGCACAAATGCATGCTCAGGATTGTCCACTCAGCGGACGGCTTGCTTCGCCTTCACCCAGCAGACGCCAATAAGATGGCGTCGTATCGGCAGTTAATCGGATGCTTTTGGGCCCCAACGTCGGCTAATTCGGATTTTTTGAGTATGGCTGTACGTGATAAACAAAGAGCGCGGTTCGTAGATCGTAAATCCATTAGTGCCGTGGGCATCGGGTCACTGGGTGCGGCGTAAAAGGGATAACAAAGTCGAGTCCTTACACTATTATATATATATATATATATATATATATATATATATATATATATATATATATATATATATATATAACATTTATTTATTTAATTATATATATATTTATATATATAACATTTATTTATTTAATTATATATATATACTGTATATATATATATATATATATATATAACATTTATTTATTTAATTATATATATATATATATATATATATATATATAACATTTATTTATTTAATTTTATTTATTTATATATATTGTTACTGATCGCGGATTAAGATGTTGTTTACCGAGCGGTGGTATTGCCGCGACCGTTACAGGATCCCTGACTCACCCGATTCACCCAGAACTTTGGCCGGATCGCACCGCAGCTGCTCAATGAGGGGAAAAGACTAAAACGACGAATGCAAAGAGGAAAAGGAATAAAACGAATAGACGGACAGAAGAGTAATTGGATTTATTATTTACACAAGCAAAAAGGAGCAATCAAGGTTTATTTACAACACAAAAGACGCAGGTGACACAGTGCAAATTTTAGCTTACCTACAGACTTAATTAAATACCCAGGGACAGAACAAACAAAACAAACTCACGTACACAAGAAGGGTGGAAAGGCAGGAGGTGGATGGCTGGAGGGAGAGGAAAGGTCCAAGGGGGTCCTGCAGCTCAACCGGCGCGTTTAGCAGCCGCCGTTCCTTTACGGTCCTGCTCCAAACCGCCGTCCAGGCCCCAAGTGGCTGTGGGTGTTCTTGCTGCTGCGGCCTCCGCTCCGTTCCCAGGACTTGTCTGACTCGTTGGTCCAAACCCTCAACTCTTTCTTGGTCCCTCACTCTTTACCACCGACTCCTCACCGCAACCAACGCAACCACTTGACCACCACCTCTACTGACTGACTCTTCACCACTCTCCACTTGACGACCGACTCTCAACCAACTCAGACCAACTCACGACTCACTTCCGTTTGCGCCTTTTATAGCGCCTCCAGCGATTAAGCCGCCGGCGTTTTGGACACGCCCATCGGGGTGCTCACCTCGGCCCTGGTTGGTCGCGCGACCCTCGGGCTCCGCCCTGGATGACGACGGGCGGGCACGCCCCTCTTCCCCTCTATGACGAGGTGGAGACACGCCTTTCTTCCCCGACTCGAGCCTCGTGGTCAATGGCGGTTATTGGAGGGGAGGTAATTGAGAACCGAGGGCTCAGCAATGACGAAAGGGGATGTGATAGGAAATGGAGGTTTTGGGGATGGGAATGAAAGGGGATCTATTCTCTTTCACTGGTGCAATGGAGTACTTCAATTAATGGGAGACATAGCCTTACCCTAGAACACAGAATAAGAGATAACTATCAACAGGGGTATTCTATTACTTGGCTGACGTGTATGCTTGTGGACTAATTATGGGATGCCCTTTCACCTTTACACAGCTCCGGAGGTAGGGGGGCGCAGAATAACCAATAATAATAATAGTACAGCACACAATCAAAAAAATATACAGTCCTCATCTCCGCAACAATATATATATTTTACCATTTATTTATTTAATTTTATTTTTATATATATATATATATTCATATAACATTTATTTATTTTATTTATATATATATATATATATTAATTAATTAATTAAATTTATATTTATAATAAATATATATGTATGTATATATATATATACACTAAAACTACAAGTATACCAGTACCATTTCAACGGACCCAGTTAGTTCCACCACCTCATGGGGTCCGCCGAGGAAGGCTTTCCAATCCAACAGTTTAAAGTTGGGCCGGGAATAGAACATGGACTCTTTCCAATTCCTTCCCTTAAGAACGAACAAAGCATGCAGGCCGACATTGCCACATGAGATTATCCTGACGATTTTGTTCCACAAAATGGCACATCAATATAGGATGATGGTGTAATAATGTTCGGGCCGTCCAAGTCCAAATTAAACTGCGATCTCAGCCACAAGCCCTCTTCAGCACGATAAAAAAAAAACCCATTAATGCAATACGGTGAGCGCAAATGCAGTACTTAAGATCCGCCATTAAAAGGTTGGGAAGCAACGTGGCATTAGTGGAGAGACGATGGCAAAATAAATCTGCCGAGAGAAAATAATTAAAGGGGATCTCTAAAGGTCTACGTCACAAACGAGCACCTGCCAGAAGAAATTCGTGCAGTGGTTGCGATTGTAAAAGTTGAAGTGTAAAAGTGGTTGAGGGGCTTGTTTTGCATGGGGAGTAGTAGGGGTTGTGTTCACCACCACACCAGCCTCTTCCCGAAGAGCACCGTGGGATCTTTGACGTCCACCGACTTGCAAACCCTCCGATCTACTTTCTTCGCAATCCTCTTGAGGAGGTTCAGTCATTCAAACTCCTGGGAATCATCCATCGTACAAAGTCCTTCCTTGGTGCACCTGAACTCTTATCCACCTATAAGGCCAAGATAGTGGGGCAACTTAGCATAACAATTGTGCATTTTGTGAGGAAAGCACCAAATTTGGCACACTAGTAGACTATCATATTATGAAAAGATCTGGATATTGGGCCATCTCAGATTCAGAGATTTGATTTTTGCAAGATTTCGATTCGATTGGGATCGAAGAGAACACCTTCTTCGTCTTCTGTACAGTAAAGTTGCCAGCCCTGAATTCTCTGGCTACATATGGGTGCTTCATTGGGAGTGCAACCATGTCCCTCAGGTGAACAGGGACCCACCTGGCATAGTGTGTGTGGTCTAAGGCATGGAACCATGGGACCGGTTCCGTCAGGGCATCAAGGTGCATCGTGAATGAAGCCTGCCGCAGAGAACGCACATAGACCAGTACCAACATCTCTAGTTCCAGCACAGTTGCCCAGTACTGAAAGTTGGGAATGTCTTCTCCTCTCTGGTGACACCAGTCTTCGAACTCAGGCAGGTCTTCTGCATCATCAGCATATGTCATACAGTGGCGTTCATACGCACGGTGTTGCAGGATGTGCAGTGCCGCTGCAGTGATTTGATGAGCTCTTCTTGTGTGGGTGATGTGGGCAGCTCGCAGGAAGGAGTCGGCCGTCCCTGGCGTTGCAATCTCAGCTTGCAAATCTGCAAAATCTGCAAATCTTGCAAAAATCAAATCTCTGAATCTGAGATGGCCCAATATCCAGATCTTTTCATAATACGACAGTCTACGAGTGTGCCAAATTTGGTGCTTTCCTCACAAAATGCACAATTGTTATGCTATATTTAGCTTAGTTGCCGGACTAAGATGGAGTGCTGCTCTCCCCTATGGGCTGGTTCTCCTGCCTCACACCTTGCTCAGCTTGACGACGTGGAAACCAAGGCCTTCACTATCATTGGAATCTCCCGCAATGAAACTGAGTCAATGGGTCTATCACTTCGCCATTGCAGACAGGTTGATGGTCTCTCTCTCTCTCCTACCACCTTTTTCTGCTCTCGCACCCTCTGCTCTTTCCATGCTTTGTCCCCTCACCCCGAAGTCGCTGCAAGGTTCACATGGTCCATCAATCCTCTTCTGGGTGAATCTACTGAAATCCAGGATCACTGCTCACCTCCACTCATTCATTCCTCTTTTTTCCTGCCCGTGGCACCAACTTCCACATTCTCTCCAATCTCATTCTTCCTTCCTGCTCTTCAGGACACCATCTTCGAAGATTGTTCCCAATCCAAAACCTTGATCTTTTCGATCACCATTAAACCTCCTGAAGCTCAACTCTTTCCAAATTTCCAGTTGAACCCTCCTTGGAGTTTCCTTCTGTATCAATCTTGTCCACCCCATCCATCTTTTCCTGCCCCTCATTCCTCCACATACCCATTGCTTTTTCAATGTCTGCCTCTAACTTGTCCTTCAACTCAGCCCATGTTTTACTTCTCTCTACTGTTCGTCCACCAACTCGTGTTTGTTTTCTTCACCGGATTGCCTGGGCTGCGTCTTGTTTCTCTTCTCTTCCTCTCTCAAACTCTGCCACTTGCAACTTCATCCGTTCAGACCATCGTTTACAAAGCGATTGACTGACTGCCCGGCCAGGTGATCAAATGTGACCGATCGGATGTTTGAATCTGTGAGCTAACTGCGTGTCTTTGACAGGCCGATTGATTGTGGTTCACTCTGCCACTTGTGAGTTGTGGTTGACCACTTTTTAGTGAGGGCATTAAATAAAAGAAGATGCATAGCTCTCTGAGAGCTCTTTAGGTTGGCTGACCCCGTCTGCGAGCAGTTTCTTGTTGATGTTAAACACACCGTGATGCGTTCTGAAAAGCCTAGGCCATTGTGGGCCGGTACTCCAAGTAGTTATCATCAGACCTTTATGCTCTTTTGGTTCTATCAGGTCTCCAGTTCATGTTGTACCATCAGGTCTCCAGTTGTTGCTGTACCATCAGGTCTCCAGTTGTGGTTGTACTATCAGGTCTCCAGTTTTTGTTGTACCATCAGGTCTCCAGTTTTTGTTGTATTATCAGGTCTCCAGTTTTTGTTGTACCATCAGGTCTCCAGTTCTTGTTGTACCATCAGGTCTCCAGTTGTGGTTGTACCATCAGGTCTCCAGTTTTTGTTGTACCAGCAGGTCTCCAGTTGTTGTTGTACCATCAGGTTTCCAGTCCTTCTTTCGCCAACTCCCTCTGATGAGGTCTCCTATGTGGCTGGTTTGAGATCTCAGGGTCTTGAGTTTGAGCACCTGTCGTGTCGTTAAATAATGCCAGGTGGGTTGACTCAGCCTGTCTTCCTTCCGAGGTCGACAAAATGAGTACCAGCCTACTGGAGACAGTGGGCACTGCATAGCGGCACAGCCACACTCACAATAATGATGCAACCAGCAGCAGCCACAGGCTGCATCAGAAATAATAAACACAACTACACGGGCTGGCACGATGGACGATGCACAAAGGTAAGTCGCCTCTGAGTTGTCTCACCTGGGTTCAAATCTCCACCGAGCTATATTGTTACGTGCTCCTCCCCGACCCCCTGGTCACGGTGTACCTCCGAGCCCCGAAAGGAGTCACGGCAGAAAAATATGTTATCCTGTGTCAAAAACAATGGTGAAACCACACCAATTGCAAATAATACAAACACCAATAATACAAACAAATATTGTATTAAAAATCACACAAGAATAACAGTACAACAATAATAGGAATCAAGAGTACAATCAATATATCTCCTGTGATGGTACCATCAGCTAGCATGCATAAGGTAACTCACTGTGCTCCAAGTGAGTGGAAAAGAACATTCCCCAATGTCTCTATATTCCCGTCTTCGAGCTCAGAGTTGATCCCCTCCAGTGATCAACGGAACGATGTCGAATCGAAACCAGAATCTCGTTCAGATGACAGGCACAGTCACGCCGCCCAAAACGGCACAAAGGCGCACGCGGCCAAAGCGGAGAAAAGGGTCATGTGGTTAAAGCGGCACAAAGGCGCACTCACAGCGACTGGGAAATCCAAAGGCGCCCTCCAGGTATGAACTTTCACTGTTCACAGTCGGCGAGCCGCAAAGTAATCGTTAAAAGCCTCGGTGCACACACACACCACAGATACGTCTGAAAGCGGTGGAAACGGTTGACGAAGCAAGGAAAGTTTGCTCAATGCGTGAAGCGCGTGAGTCAAAATGGCCGACGGCTCATTCTCGAGTCGCAACGACCCGGCGATGATTCTTCGGAATCCAACGCCAAACCTGACACGCTGGATGATCAGTCACAGCGATAACCACTTTATCGCAGGAATCCTTTTTCCCCAGGAAATCCAAAGTACGTGACTCTTGCTCGACAACGTTCGATCCAGACTGCAAAGCAACCAGCTTCTCCTCCGACTCTTTCGCTCCGCCCTATTTTTCTTCTCCTTCCGCTTCCTCGTCGTCCGGTTCCTGTTTCATTTAAAACTTTAACCTTTTTACCTTTTGACAACAATAACCGTCATTTCCCTCAAACCACCATAATAATAATACATGGAACCAGAAATGTTTCAAATGGATGAAAACCACAACAACGGAAGTAATGAATCCGTAATGGCACAACGGAAGTAATGAAACATAAACTATCATCCTGGTGTTTCACTGACATTGCGAAATATCATTGTGTGCGCTGCCCCTCTGATGGACGTCAAGCCGGAGGACCCATCTGCCAGCACTGACTGGTCGTTGGTGGACGTTTAAGATCCTACAGTATCATTGGGAAATATTAGGTGAGTTATCGCCGGCACTCTGAACAAATTACAAATTCGTGCCACCTTGAGTCGAACGTCAGGCTTGGCCATCCGGTTCGTGAAATATTTTGGCAGCGTCGACCCCACAAGGTCTGAATAATTAGGGCTGTTAAATACATTGTGGTGGTAGTAGTAGTAGTTGTAGTAGTTGTAGTGGTAGTAATCTACAATGCCACACTACACTGATTACTCATAAGTATCATGAAAAATAAATGAAAAAACTTCATTTTTAATCATTCAAAAAAAACTTTTCATTTTTAATCATTCAAATTTTTTTTTCATTTTTGATCATTCAAAAAAAACTTTTCATTTTTAATCATTCAAAAAAAACTTTTCATTTTTAATCATTCAAAAAAAACTTTTCATTTTTAATCATTCAAAAAAACTTCATTTTTAATCATTCAAAAAAACTTTTCATTTTTAATCATTCAAAAAAAACTTTCCATTATCATCATTCAAAAAAACTTTTCATTTTTAATCATTCAAAAAAAACTTTTCATTTTTAAGCATTCAAAAAAACTTTCCATTTTTAATCATTCAAAAAAAATTCATTTTTAATCATTCAAAAAAAACTTTCCATTTTTAATCATTCGAAAAAAACTTCATTTTTAATCATTCAAAAAAAACTTTTCATTTTTAATCATTCAAAAAAACTTCATTTTTGATCATTCAAAAAAAACTTTGCATTTATCATTATTCCCACCAGGGAGTAATGCATTCGCTCGTGTCCGTCCATGTGTATGTGTTCGTGTGTTTTTGAACAAGATATCTGGAAAAGTTCTGAACGGATTTGAATGAAAGTTGGTGGGATGATTGCCCTTGGGAAAAGGAAGAATTGATTAGTTTTTGGTGAAGCTCAGGATATTATTCCGGATCCAGGAATTTTTTTGGGGAATTTTTTTTTCTGTTTTCCTTTAAAAACCATTTTCTCTGCAATAATTAGACCGATTGAGAGCAAATTTTCACCATAGGAGGGTCTCGGTCTGTAGAATATTTTAATGGTAACTATGACGTCACAGGTCACGTGGTTCGGCCGCCATATTGTTTTGAGTGAAAAACACTAAAATCCCATTTTCTCCAAAACGCCTGAACAGATCGAGGCCAACCTTTGCAGGCAGAATCGCATACCCATGTCGAATAAAAAAGTCAGCGAGCATGACGTCATGCATCACATGGTTTCAGAGTTATGAGGTTTTTAAGCACAAACCTTTAAAACCTAGCTCCTCCCTCATGTGTGATCCAATTGATGGGAAACTTCACAGATCTGTTCAGCATATCAGTCTACTAAAACGCCCTTTTGGAATTTGCGATAGGTCACGTGGTTTGGCAGACATCGTTAATTAAACGCAAATAATAAAAACATTTCTATCTCTTGAACCACTTCATTGATCGACGGGAAACTACACACTGTAATAGAAGTCATGAAGATTAACAAGTGTGCAAAATTTGAAGATGATTGGATGTACGGTCTGGAAGCTAGAAGTTGTTATTGCGTGAAGAAGAAGAGTCTTCGACTGTGGACGATTAATTTATTTATCACATGTACAGACTTGCAGGCATCGTTTAACACAATCTCCTGGGTTAATTTGAACCTCAAATAAAATTATAATTCCAGATTTGTCAATGGCTGAGGTATATTAACAAACGAATAAAACAGATTTGGCAAAATTCCGACTTTTTTTTTTTTTAAAGATCGCATATTCACCCAGGGTTGTGAGAGGCTGAAGAAGAAGAAACCTCGCATGGGCTTCCCAGACCAAAAAATAATTCTAGTTCTGACTGCGATTTTCAGGTTTATTACTCCCGCCAGGGAGTAATGCATTCGATCGTGTCCGTCCGTCCGTGTGTGTGTGTGTGTGTGTGTGTGTGTGTGTGTTCGTATGTTTGTGTGTTCATGTGTTTTGAACAAGATATCTGGAAAAGTTCTGAACGGATTTCGATGAAAGTTGGTGGGATGATTGCCCTTGGGATAAGGAAGAATTGATTAGTTTTTGGTGAAGCTCAGGATATTATTCTGGATCCAGGAATTTTTTGGGGGAATTTTTTTTCCTGTTTTACTGCATTAAAGCTTTTATTCTTATTCTTAAATGATGTTTTTCTCCTCTAATTCCGAGATATATCAAAAGAAATTCTCTGACAGTTAGGGCCTACTTTCTTTTTCATTTATTGTTTTGGGGAGACACGGCTCCCGGGCCGGAGACACGGCCACGGGACAGACACGGCTCTATCTAATCCTATTCATTCACATGGGAACACGGGACAGACACAGCTCTATCTAATCCTATTTATTCACATGGGAACACGGGACAGACACAGCTCTATCTAATCCTATTCATTCACATGGGAACACGGGACAGACACAGCTCTATCTAATCCTATTCATTCACATGGGAACACGGGACAGACACAGCTCTATCTAATCCTATTCATTCACATGGGAACAAGGGACAGACAAGGCTCTATCTAATCCTATTCATTCACATGGGAACACGGGACAGACACAGCTCTATCTAATCCTATTCATTCACATGGGAACACGGGACAGACACAGCTCTATCTAATCCTATTCATTCACATGGGAATACGGGACAGACACAGCTCTATCTAATCCTATTCATTCACATGGGAACAAGGGACAGACACGGCTCTATCTAATCCTATTCATTCACATGGGAACACGGGACAGACACAGCTCTATCTAATCCTATTCATTCACATGGGAACATGGGACAGACACAGCTCTATCTAATCCTATTCATTCACATGGGAATACGGGACAGACACAGCTCTATCTAATCCTATTCATTCACATGGGAACAAGGGACAGACACGGCTCTATCTAATCCTATTCATTCACATGGGAACACGGGACAGACACGGCTCTATCTAATCTTATTCATTCACATGGGAACAAGGGACAGACACGGCTCTATCTAATCCTATTCATTCACATGGGAACACGGGACAGACACGGCTCTATCTAATCCTATTCATTCACATGGGAACACGGGACAGACACGGCTCTATCTAATCTTATTCATTCACATGAGAACACGGGACAGACACAGCTCTATCTAATCCTATTCATTCACATGGAAACAACGGACAGACACGGCTCTATCTAATCTTATTCATTCACATGAGAACACGGGACAGACACAGCTCTATCTAATCTTATTCATTCACATGGGAACAAGGGACAGACACGGCTTTATCTAATCCTATTCATTCACATGGGAACACGGGACAGACACGGCTCTATATAATCTTATTCATTCACATGGGAACACGGGACAGACACGGCTCTATATAATCTCATTCATTCACATGGGATTACGGGACAGACACAGCTCTATATAAACTTATTCATTCACATGCGAACACGAGGCAGACATAGCTCTATCTAATCTTATTCATTCACATGGGAACACGGCACAGACACGGCTCTATCTAATCCTATTCATTCACATGGGAACACGGGACAGACACGGCTCCATATAATCTTTTTCATTCACATGGGAACACAGGACAGACAGGGCTCTATCTAACCCTATTCATTCACATGGGAACACAGGACAGACAGGACTCCATCTAATCTCACTCATTCACATGGGAACACGGGACAGACAAGGCTCCATATAATCTTATTCATTCACATGGGAATACGGGACAGACACGGCTCTATCTAATCTTATTCATTCACATGGGAATACGAGACAGATACTGCTCGATCTAATCTTATTCATTCACATGGGAACACGGGAAAGACACGGCTCTATCTAATCATATTCATTCACATGGGAATACGGGACAGACACGACTCTATCTAATCTTCTTCATTCACATGGGAATACGGGAAAGACACAGCTCGATCTAATCTTATTCATTCACGTGGGAATACGGGACAGACACGGCTCTATCTAATCTTATTCATTCACATGGGAATATGGGACAGACATCGCTCGATCTAATCCTATTCATTCACATGGGAAGACCGGACAGACACGGCTCTATCTAATCCTATTCATTCACATGGGAACACAGGACAGACACGGCTCTATATAATCTTATTCATTGACATGGGAACACGGGACAGACACGGCTCTATATAATCCTATTCATTCACATGGGTACACGGGACAGACACGGCTCTATATAATCTTATTCATTCACATGGGAACACGGGACAGACACGGCTCGATATAATCTTATTCATTCACATGGGAACACGGGACAGACACGGCTTTATCTAATCTTATTCATTCACATGGGAACATGGGACAGACATGCCTTTATCTAATCTTATTCATTCACATGGGAACATGGGACAGACATGGCTCGATCTAATCTTATTCATTCACATGGGAACACAGGAGAGACACAGCTCTATCTAATCTTATTCATTCACATGGGAACACGAGGCAGACACGGCTCTATGTAATCCTATTCATTCACATGGGAACACGGGACAGACACCGCTCTGTCTAATCCTATTCATTCACATGGGAACACGGGAACAGACAAGGCTCTATATAATCTTATTTATTCACATGGGAACACGGGACAGACGCGGCTCTGTCTAATCCTGTTCATTCACATGGGGACACGGGAACAGGCAAGGCTCTATATAATCTTATTCATTCACATGGGAACACGGGACAGACACGGCTCTGTCTAATCCTATTCATTCACATGGGAACACGGGACAGACACGGCTCTATCTAATCCTATTCATTTACATGGGAACAAGGGACAGACACGGCTCTGTCTAATCTTATTCATTCACAAGGCAACACGGGACAGACATGGCTCTGTATAATCTCATTCATTCACATGGGAACACGGGACAGACACGGCTCTATATAATCTTATTCATTCACATGGGAACACGGGACAGACAAGGCTCTATATAATCTTATTCATTCACATGGGAACACGGGACAGACACGGCTCTATATAATCTTATTCATTCACAAGGGTACACGGGACAGACAAGGCTCTATATAATCTTATTCATTCACATGGGAACACGGGACAGACAAGGCTCTGTATAATCTCATTCATTCACATGGGAACACGGGACAGACACGGCTCTATATAATCTTATTCATTCACTTGGGAACACGGGACAGACAAGGCTCGACCTAATCTTATTCATTCACATGGGAACACGAGGCAGACACGACTCTATCTAATCTCATTCATTCACATGGGAATACGGGACAGACACGGCTCTATCTAATCTTATTCATTCATATGGCAACACGAGACAGACATGGCTCTATTTAATTCTATTCATTCACATGGGAACACGAGGCAGACACGGCTCCATCTAATCTTATTCATTCACATGGGAACACAGGACAGACACAGCTCTATCTAATCTTATTCATTCACATAGGAACAAGGGACAGACACAGCTCTATCTAATCGTATTCATTCACATGGGAACAAGGGACAGACACGGCTCTATCTAATCTTATTCATTCACATGGGAACATGGGACAGACACGGCTCTATCTAATCTTATTCATTCACATGGGAACAAGGGACAGACACGGCTCTATCTAATCCTATTCCTTCACATGGGAACAAGGGACAGACACGGCTCTATCTAATCTTGTTAATTCACATGGGAACACGGGACGTCGGGACAGACACGGCTCTATCTAATCTTATTCATTCACATGGGAACACGGGACAGAAACGGCTCTATCTAATCTTATTCATTCACATGGGAACACGGGACAGACATGGCTCTATCTAATCCTCTTCATTCACATGGGAACATGGGACAGACACAGCTCTATCTAATCTTATTCATTCACATGGGAACGTGGGACAGGCATGGCTCTATCTAATCCTATTCATTCACATGGGAACACGGGACAGATACGGCTCTATCTAATCTTATTCATTCACATGGGAATACGGGACAGACGCGGCTCTATCTAATCTTATTCATTCACATGGGAATACGGGACAGACACGGCTCTGTCTAATCTTCTTCATTCACATGGGAATACGGGACAGACGCGGCTCTATCTAATCATATTGATTCACATGGGAACACGGGACAGACACGGCTCTATCTAATCTTATTCATTCACATGGGAACACGAGGCAGACACAGCTCTATCTAATCTTATTCTTTCACATTGGAACACGAGGCAGACACAGCTCTATCTAATCTTATTCATTCACAGGGGAACACAGGACAGACAGGGCTCTATCTAATCTTATTCATTCACATGGGAACAAGGGACAGACATGGCTCTATCTAATCTTATTCATTTACATGGGAATACGGGACAGACACGGCTCCATCTAATCTTATTCATTCACATGGGAACACGGGACAGACACAGCTATATCTAATCTTATTCATTCACATGGGAACACGAGGTAGACACGGCTCTATCTAATCCTATTCATTCCCTTGGGAACACGGGATAGACAAGGCTCTATCTAATCTGATTCATTCACATGGGAACACAGGACAGACACAGCTCTATCTAATCTTATTCATTCACAGGGGAACACAGGACAGACAGGGCTTTATCTAATCTTATTCATTCACATGGGAACAAGGGACAGACATGGCTCTATCTAATCTTATTCATTACACATGGGAACACGAGGCAGACACGGCTCTATCTAATCCTATTCATTCACATGGGAACAAGGGACAGACATGGCTCTATCTAATCCTATTCATTCACATGGGAACAAGGGACAGACACTGCTCTATCTAATCTTATTCATTCACAAGGGAATACGGGACAGACACGGCTCTATATAATCTTATTCATTCACATGGGAACACGGGACAGACATGGCTCTATATAATCCTATTCATTCACATGGGAACAAGGGACAGACATGGCTCTATCTAATCCTATTCATTCACATGGGAACAAGGGACAGACACTGCTCTATCTAATCTTATTCATTCACAAGGGAATACGGGACAGACACGGCTCTATATAATCTTATTCATTCACATGGGAACAAGCGACAGACACAGCTCTATCTAATCTTATTCATTCACATGGGAACACGGGACAGACACGGCTCTATATAATCTTATTCATTCACATGGGAACAAGCGACAGACACAGCTCTATCTAATCTTATTCATTCACATGGGAACACGGGACAGACACGGCTCTATCTAATCTTATTCATTCACATGGGAACACGGGACAGACACGGCTCTATATAATCTTATTCATTCACAAGGGAATTCGGGACAGACACGGCTCTATATAATCTTATTCATTCACATGGGAACAAGCGACAGACACAGCTCTATCTAGTCTTATTCATTCACATGGGAACACGGGACAGACACGGCTCTATATAATCTTATTCATTCACATGGGAACAAGCGACAGACACAGCTCTATCTAGTCTTATTCATTCACATGGGAACACGGGACAGACACGGCTCTATATAATCGTATTCATTCACATGGGAACACAGGAGAGACACGGCTCTATCTAATCCTATTCCTTCACATGGGAACAAGGGACAGACACGGCTCTATCTAATCTTGTTAATTCACATGGGAACACGGGACGTCGGGACAGACACGGCTCTATCTAATCTTATTCATTCACATGGGAACACGGGACAGAAACGGCTCTATCTAATCTTATTCATTCACATGGGAACACGGGACAGACATGGCTCTATCTAATCCTCTTCATTCACATGGGAACATGGGACAGACACAGCTCTATCTAATCTTATTCATTCACATGGGAACGTGGGACAGGCATGGCTCTATCTAATCCTATTCATTCACATGGGAACACGGGACAGATACGGCTCTATCTAATCTTATTCATTCACATGGGAATACGGGACAGACGCTGCTCTATCTAATCTTATTCATTCACATGGGAATACGGGACAGACACGGCTCTGTCTAATCTTCTTCATTCACATGGGAATACGGGACAGACGCGGCTCTATCTAATCATATTGATTCACATGGGAACACGGGACAGACACGGCTCTATCTAATCTTATTCATTCACATGGGAACACGAGGCAGACACAGCTCTATCTAATCTTATTCTTTCACATTGGAACACGAGGCAGACACAGCTCTATCTAATCTTATTCATTCACAGGGGAACACAGGACAGACAGGGCTCTATCTAATCTTATTCATTCACATGGGAACAAGGGACAGACATGGCTCTATCTAATCTTATTCATTTACATGGGAATACGGGACAGACACGGCTCCATCTAATCTTATTCATTCACATGGGAACACGGGACAGACACAGCTATATCTAATCTTATTCATTCACATGGGAACACGAGGCAGACACGGCTCTATCTAATCCTATTCATTCCCTTGGGAACACGGGATAGACAAGGCTCTATCTAATCTGATTCATTCACATGGGAACACAGGACAGACACAGCTCTATCTAATCTTATTCATTCACAGGGGAACACAGGACAGACAAGGCTCTATCTAATCTTATTCATTCACATGGGAACAAGGGACAGACATGGCTCTATCTAATCTTATTCATTACACACGGGAACACGAGGCAGACACGGCTCTATCTAATCTTATTCATTCACATGGGAACACGAGGCAGACACAGCTCTGTCTAATCTTATTCATTCACATGGGAACACAGGACAGACACAGCTCTATCTAATCTTATTCATGCACATGGGAACACGGGACAGACACGGCTCTATCTAATCCTATTCATTCCCTTGGGAACACGGGATAGACAAGGCTCTATCTAATCTGATTCATTCACATGGGAACACAGGACAGACACAGCTCTATCTAATCTTATTCATTCACAGGGGAACACAGGACAGACAGGGCTTTATCTAATCTTATTCATTCACATGGGAACAAGGGACAGACATGGCTCTATCTAATCTTATTCATTACACATGGGAACACGAGGCAGACACGGCTCTATCTAATCCTATTCATTCACATGGGAACAAGGGACAGACATGGCTCTATCTAATCCTATTCATTCACATGGGAACAAGGGACAGACACTGCTCTATCTAATCTTATTCATTCACAAGGGAATACGGGACAGACACGGCTCTATATAATCTTATTCATTCACATGGGAACACGGGACAGACATGGCTCTATATAATCCTATTCATTCACATGGGAACAAGGGACAGACATGGCTCTATCTAATCCTATTCATTCACATGGGAACAAGGGACAGACACTGCTCTATCTAATCTTATTCATTCACAAGGGAATACGGGACAGACACGGCTCTATATAATCTTATTCATTCACATGGGAACAAGCGACAGACACAGCTCTATCTAATCTTATTCATTCACATGGGAACACGGGACAGACACGGCTCTATATAATCTTATTCATTCACATGGGAACAAGCGACAGACACAGCTCTATCTAATCTTATTCATTCACATGGGAACACGGGACAGACACGGCTCTATCTAATCTTATTCATTCACATGGGAACACGGGACAGACACGGCTCTATATAATCTTATTCATTCACAAGGGAATTCGGGACAGACACGGCTCTATATAATCTTATTCATTCACATGGGAACAAGCGACAGACACAGCTCTATCTAGTCTTATTCATTCACATGGGAACACGGGACAGACACGGCTCTATATAATCTTATTCATTCACATGGGAACAAGCGACAGACACAGCTCTATCTAGTCTTATTCATTCACATGGGAACACGGGACAGACACGGCTCTATATAATCGTATTCATTCACATGGGAACACAGGAGAGACACGGCTCTATATAATCTTATTCATTCACATGGGAACAAGCGAGAGACACGGCTCTATCTAATCTTATTCATCCACATGGGAACATGGGACAGACACGGCACAAGGTTGATGAGACAGCTTAGAGAATGGGAGCTAAGCCATGAGTAATGTTTTTTTTTCATTGCCTGAAATAATACGAACCTGAAAGGGAGCAAACTCGGGGTATGTTCCATTACCAAGCAGCTAGCTAGCGCTTGCCAAGCCAGCCGTTCCTCAACAGTTGCAAATGGAGTGATTGCTTGAATGCTTATGCCACTTGATGAGCACTCTACAAGAAACTTGGTAACTGAACACACCCCTGATGATCTTGAGGCACGAGCCTAGATCGACTGTAATATATATATTGTTGCAGTTTTGTGTTTGTACAATAAAGGTTAATTTCCCCTCATAGTTTAGTTACACTTCAACATGTAGCCTCGTTTAAGCTCAGTTATTTCAGAGTAAATGTAAGCGTAGACCTTTCCTATGTTTATTTTTGCTTTGAGTAGAATAATGAGAGTTAGGTCCTTTACGATGCCTCAATGCTTTGGGTTTTGGCGCAAAATACCACGAGGCCGGCCCGGACAAGTCGATCAAGGCCGAAGGAAGGCAGGGCAGGAGGAGTGGGAGTGACCGGTAAGCACGAGCCGCCAATCAGGGCTCGAGGGGAGTGACTTACCACTGCGGCAAAGGGCGGGGTTTGGAACATTCGATGCGGGCTAGGGCGGGGCCAATATAACCCTGTGCCCAGAGCCCCCACCTGAGTTATGAGAGTCGGTTCGGAGCGCCGAGTTATGAGAAGGGAGGCAGATGAGTTATGAGGAGGACATGCGCTGAGTTATGAGGCAAGCCCATGTGAGAGGAGACGCGCTGAATTGAGTTATGAGGAGGGAAAGCGCTGTGTTGAGTTACGAGTTGAGTTCTCAGTTGAGCTGGAGTCGGATCCCCGAGGAGTGCAGACGAGTTGCGCTGTGTCAGTTACAAGAGTGAAAGCGCTCAGTTGTATTAATCGCGCTGTGAATGACAGCTGTACCGGGCCAGAGACGCGTATATTTCCTCCTGCCTGCCTTTGTCGAGATCCGCACTGCTAGGATTTTCCCGCCTGCCTGCCTGCCTTCACCGGGGAACTTGCGGTGACCGCCAGAGGGCCACGCCGGGTGAGCTGTTCCTGGACGACCAAAGCCGGCACGTTCAGCGCATGAACAATTCTTCCTTCCTCCCCCCTGTGAATGTGAGCGGGCCCATTGTCTGGGGAATAAGCTAAGACTGTTTAAGACTGCCCTGTGTCTCTTCTTCTTCTACCACTGTACATTGTGTAAATAATAATAATTAAATCTGTTATTCCTTTGATTCGACCGCTTTTGTCTCTCCATCATTGACTTAGCATGGTACAAATTATATCGCTCTGATCGGGTTCCAATAGCTAGGTAACAGCATGGACCACGTGGTACGCCATCTGCTCGGGTGTACTCAATTACGCGTGGTTCGTGTGAGACTCGATCCCCGCCTCCGCGGCGGGTGTGGGGACTTAGGTACGTGCGCAAATTGTCCCGAAACCCTTTTCCACATCTGACCGGAAGTGGCGACTCAGTCTCGCGGTTGCGAAGACCCAAGGAGAACAAGGGGCTTAATCTCCCCTTGGTAAGGGAACGGGCTTCGCCAAAACTGTAACAATATATTGTTACGTTTCCGCACGACCCTCCTGCCCTTACCAAGGGGAGATTAAGCCCCTTGTTCTTTTTGGGTTGTCGCAACCGAGAGACTTGAATCGCCACTTCCGGTCAGACGCGAGACAGGGTTTCGGGACGATGTTCGCAAGTACCGAAGTATTCACGCCGCCGCGGAAGCGGGGATCAAGTCTCACACGAGCCACGTGTAATTTGAGTACGTCCAAGCGGATGGCGTACCACGTGGTCCGTGCAGTTATCTTATATTGGAACCTGATTAGAGCGATAATTCGTGCCATGCTTAGTCAATGGATGGAAAGGACGGGAACGATCGAATCAAAGAAATAACACGTTTAATAATTATTATTTACAATGAGTGGTGGAAGCAGAGACACAGGGCAGGCACTTAAGCAGTCTTAGCTTATTCCCCAGACACGGGCCCGTTCACACTCACAGGGGGAATGAAAGAAGGAAATGGTTCATGCGCTGAATGCGCCGGCTCCATTGTTCAGGAGCAGCTCGCCGGCGTGGCCCTCTGCGGTCACAGCACGTCCCTCGATGAAAGCAGGCAGGCGGGAGGGATCCTTGCAGCGCGTCTCTCGAACAAAGGCATGCTGGCGAATATGCGCGTCGCTCGCCCAGCTCGGCGGTTTCTCAAGGCGCGATTAATCAACGGCGTGCTTTCACTCGCGTAACTCAATAGGGGATTTGCCTCAAGCTCAACCAAGCATTTAACTTGTTCAAGCGCCTCTCCCCTCGAAACTGAGAACTCCGAACTTGTTCAAGCGCACCTCTCCTCAGAACTTGTTCAAGCGCCTCTCCCCTCAAAAACTGAGGTGGGGGCTTTGCGCAAAGGGTTTTATTGCCACGCCCTTAGCCCGCATCAAATGTTCTAACAACGCCTTTTGATGCAGTGCTAAGCCACTCCCTTCGAGCCCTGATTGGCGGCTCGCGCTTACTGTCGGCTCCTCCTCCGCCTTCCTTCGGCCTGCCTCGACTTATCCAGGCCTGCCTCGTGGCATTTCGCGCCAAAGCTAAAGTATCAAGGTGGCATAAACAATGGAAGGACCTAACTTTCATTATTCTACTCAACGCAAAACTAACACAGGAAAAGAACTATGCTTACATTTACTAAGAAATAACTGAACTATCGCGAGGCTACGTGTTCTATTGTGACTTACTATGAGGGGGAAATTAACCTTTATTTGTAAAAACACAAAACCGCAACACGACCCCTCTCCCTCGTCAGACTCGTCCCCGAGTCGAAACCAACAAACGAGACGACCGGTTTTGAGAATGACATGCAAAATTAACCTTACTTTTACATGTGACATATAGGTGTGGTTCCCCCTGACATTTACTCTAACCCGTGTATGCAACAGTTTTAAAACACGAAATATGTCCCCCCTATTGCGTTGAGTAGCTATCTAACAGAATCACGCCCACAACTAATCGAATTCCGGAATTTGTCAAACGAAACACACAGCCGGTGGGCAGCATTTTATATTTACAAGCACAAAAAAACTTAATTTATTTACAATTCTATGACCCAGGACCTGTCCTTTTTGGAAGAGAAGGTTGGAGGTAAGAGAAAGCACAGCAAAAACCAAAAACACACTAAAAAATTCATAACACTTGCTGCTTGCTGCTTGCTTCTTGCATCTTGCTTCTTGCTTCTTCTGTGTGCCTATCAAACCGGCTAGCCCCCGGACCAGCATACAGGCCATTCCTGATCTTCAGGGCTATCTACCTTACAAATCTTCTCATCCCTAGCACACCATAATAAAAATGCACAAAAAATGCGTTTATTGTACACTATTTCTTTGCCAAGCAGGGCCAACCTCATGTAGTCCGACTGCGTGACATTAATGCCACTCAAAACAAGTGTTCCGAAGATACAAGGTGATGCTGCAGCAAGGTGCTGCACAGCAGAGGTGCAAGGCCACAAGACTCGTGGTCCATGAGTGTAATAATGTGCAGCAAAGTGTTTGTGGCAGTAAAGTGCTGCACATGTGCAGCAAAGTTACAACAAAAGGATATGGCAGCAAATCGCTGCGCTGTTCAGCTGCACAGATGTAAGAAGGTGCAAAAAGGTGCTGCACAGGTCGATGGTGCTGCACAGTTCCACATCCAAAATGGTCCTGGGGTGGTGGGAGAGACGAAGCACGACCAGCAAAGCGGAAAGGGCGCAACGGTACACAGCAACACAAGGTAATGCAGCGTGAGGGGCACGGAGGAGCGAGCAGAGCAGGCTCGTCCCTAGCCGTCCGTACCCCCCATCATCGGCTTACACTACCCTAGCCCTTCCTTGTATTTACAAATTCGTCTCTACGTCTTGTCTCCCATATCCCCCTCTAATTGAAATTCGTCTCCCAATCCCTCCCAGGAAGGAAGGAATGGAACAAACACCATGTCACATTGTCACATCACGTCACGATGCGTCTCACAACTCAAACAGTTTCACAGAGCCCTGGTGTGGAGCTTCGTCCTCCTTGGTGATTGGCTGTGGATGGTGCGAAGGGATTTCTCATCTCCTAACTACACTACTGACATTTACTTTTAAACTACCCGGGGTCGTACCCTGCCAATCGGCCTCTTTAAACGATGTGGTTCTAAAAACCCGAATTCCCATTGTCCACTCTGCGGTGCCCCTGAAATTTGGGTCTCACTCCCTCAAATTTTCTCTCTGTGCCCTT
Source organism: Myxine glutinosa (assembly GCF_964187855.1). NCBI lineage: Eukaryota > Metazoa > Chordata > Myxini > Myxiniformes > Myxinidae > Myxine > Myxine glutinosa. The sequence continues at coordinate 29,149,385 of NC_136265.1, forward strand.
GCACAATTTCGGGGCTGGGTCGTGTGGCTCCACTAGCAGGTCTACTTACCTACGCACCTCCGCCACTGAAGTCACCACCTGAGCTTACCTGCTCCTGCGACTACCTAACTGGGGAAGGCCCCTCCTTGCTCTTTACCCCCTGATGCCCACCTTGGCATTGGGCAACCCGGGTCCTCTCCTGGGATCCTCGGGCCCCAAGCAACAACTCACAACTACCCTAACTGGGGAAGGCCCCTCCTGGCACTTTACCCCCTGATGCCCACCTTGGCATTGGGCAACCCGGGTCCTTCCCTTGGATCCTCGGGCCCCACTCACACTACTCTAACTGACCGGCTCCCAGAGCCTACCTGCGGCCTCACCTGGCCGACAAACTACCAGTGGCGGAGTGCCCCAATAACCATACGCACCAATTAAACCACACGCCCAGCCATTTCACTGACTCATGCACCCTCCAAAGCACTACTTGCTACTACCTGCACCACAGGTGTCAATATCCATACAAATTTTGCCTACGCCCTCTACCTGGCTTTACACTACCCACCCCGGGCATCCGTGAATGGGTTCCATCTCCCTCCATTCACTCCTTCGCACCATGCATTCCACACCTTTTATTCCCACACCAAGCATTCCACACCATTTATTCGCACACCATTTATCTCACACATCTTTTGTCTCACACACCAAATTCGCACACCTTTTATCTCGCACACCTAATTCGCACGCCTTTTATCTCGCACACATTTTGTGCTCACACACCTCTTTCCTCGCACACCTCAACACAACTCCATTTGTCTCAACACAATTCCTCACACACACAGCATCATCTATCTACCCGAGTTCCCCTAAAACTCGTGCTTCCCCGTCATCCCGTTACACTATGCACTCCCTTGTCATTATCATCCACCTAAACTCTCTACGTCCCCTCTACAGTACAGATGTCATGACTTAATTTGTCATGTCTCTACAGTCTGCTAAATCCCTAACATTATCCTAGCGCTCCCTCGGCTAGCTTCGGTGCCCCATGGAGGTAACCATTGCTGGCACCTCCATGTGCCTATCACTGCCACCCCCCTAAACTAATGCTCATGGGGCCTGGGCGAGGAATGGTCAAACTACCATTCCTCCACGTAGGGTACACTACTCTCCACAGTCCGCTACACTCTGAGCCTCTCCATCTCTGGAGGTACGTCGTCACAGCTCAGCTTCGAAAGGCCAAGCGATCCATTCGGTTGGTTGGTCTCCTGCATGGGGTGTCCGTCCGGCATTTTCGATCCAAAGGGGGAGGAGATATGGATGGGCCGAGATGCAGGGCTCCATCCCTGTGCGGGGCCTCGCGGTCCCACACACGATGACCCAACCGCCCACGGTCAGAGCACCGCACCCGCCAAGGTGCGCGGCTCCGAAATCTCCTACCTCCCCTTGAACCTCGCCGATTGCCTTTGCCGCCACGGCACGGCACCAACCATACAGTGCGGGGGCCGGCACGGGTTGTGCCCGGTGGTCCTTGTGAAACCGCCGCGGCACCGATCCCAGCCGGTCCCTGCTGCACACAACTCACCGGGGGCTCACGTACGCTACCCGTCCCCCTACGCGCTACCCCCCAGGTCTGTGTCGATGCATGAGCCGCGTCCTCACTACTCGTGAAGCACTCCGCAGTTGCACACCCAAGCATCCCCGCGCCCCCCATACACTCCGTTACTGCACACTCTCCTTCCACATTCTCTGGTGTGCATTCTCCCTCACACACCGTACTCGCACCTGCACACCTAGGCGCACTCACACCTTTCACAAACTCCGTTACACATGATTCCCGTACACAGTCTGTAACATCCACGGGTGTGCACTGTCCTGTTACACACCCAATCATCGCACACCATGGTGCACACTTTTTCGTTACACACTCCGTAACACCCTCGGGTGTGCACTCTCCTGTTACACACCCGATCATCCCACACCCTGGTGCACACTTTCCTCACTCACGCTTCGGCGCACACTCTCTCTCGTACTTCGCGCCAGTCGCCCTAGTACACCGCACAATGGACCTTCGACGACCACCCGGGTTTCGTCTCTGTCCCAAGCGCGCCAAAAACCCGTTCGCGCCAAACACATTCGCGCCATTATTTTCACTCACCTCGGTCCTCGGGGTCCTACTTTTCCGCCAGCACCTGCAAACTTTTTATTTCGTTAGCAAGCACGGCATCACGGTGTGAATACGAACTTTGTACATATTCCATCTCCTTCTCCCATGATTTATTTTCTGATTCTGCCGTCTCTTCGGCCCCAATCATTTCTGTTTCTAGCTCGACGACCGCCGGCGCCCATGAAATTTTGTCTTCCAATTCGACCTTCCCCGGGTCGTGTCTTTCACTGAGGAGAGGCTTCCGTGGCCACTCTGCCATAAAGCCCAGATCGGTGGAGTGTTGCAGTGATGGTTCTCCTTCTGGAAGTTTCTCCCGTCTCCACACAGGATCTCTGGAGCTCAGCCAGAGTGACCATCGGGTTCTTGGTCACCTCTCTTACCAAGGCCCTTCTCCCCCGATGCTCAGTTTGGCCGGGTGGCCAGCTCGAAGAAGAGTCCTGGTTGTTCCGAACTTCTTCCATTCAAGAATTATGGAGGCCACTGTGCTCTTGGGAACCTTCAATGCAGCAGAATTGTTTTTTGTAGGCTTCCCCAGATCTGTGCCTCGACACAATCCTGTCTCTGAGCTCTGCAGGCAGTTCCTTCGACCTCATGGCTTGGTTTTTGCTCTGATCTGCATTGTCAGCTGTGAGACCTTATATAGACAGGTGTGTGCCTTTCAAAATCATGTCCAATCAATTGAATTTACCACAGGTGGACTCCAATCAAGGTGTAGAAACATCTCAAAGATGACCAAGAGAAATGAGAGGCACCTGAGGTAAATTTCAAGTGTCATAGCAAAGGGTATGAATACTTATGTAAATGTGATATTTCAGTTTTTTCTTTGTAATAAATTTGCAAAACTTTCTAAAATCCTGTTTTCTCTTTGTCATTATGGGGTATTGAGTGGAGATTGATGAGGGAAAAAATGAATTTAAACGATCTCAGCATAAGGCTGAAACATAACAAAATGTGAAAAAAGTGAAGGGGTCTGAATACTTTCTGAATGCACTGTATATTAAAATTAAACAACCGAAGCAACACTGACCATAAATGCAACATGACGCTGACGGCATCCACATAAATTATGTGCCAACACATCACTTCCAAACTGGGACGACATCCAAGTGGCGGCACTCAGGTCTTTGAAAATTTATGGCCACGAATAAATGAAAGCAGAGCCGCCGATCCACATTTTACCCTCATGGGCTCGTCAGGATGACATACTGCCAAATCGTTTATTTGTGACCATTCTAAACGGGTTAAATAAAAATCGAACCCCCTAACTTGTCGAGGCAGCAAGGCACAGGTCGAGTCCCATAACAGCAAATGCTTCACAACCAGTTAGCAACAGGCGTTGTCTGCCACACTAACACGTTGTCTCTACCCTGCTAATCACCAGTTAGGAGGTGAGGTTTCAGTCACGATGGATAAATTCACCTCATGCGTGTGTCTAATACCGCCATCCATTTTGACCTTATTTATTGACATTTCACCCTTTGGAATCGATCTTTTATTTTATTTTAAAACGTTCGCTTGACCTTGGCGCAGCAGTTTTGGCGCTATAATGGCATAGACACCTTCAGTTGTGGTGAATCTCCTCAGGAAATCGGGGTGAAGGGTCACTGCTCCCAGACCAGGACGCTCTTCCAATAGTAAGAGGGGAGGGGCATGGCACGTCATTGATGACGTGCATGCCCACGGCGCTGAAGGCGGGTGCACTGAGGGTAAGGGGAGGAGATACCCAACTGCCACCGAGGAGAAAGTTGTGTTAGTCTGCAGGGCTGCCGAAGGAAAGCTACCTCCACCACACCCGCCACCCCTCTCCTCCTCCTCACGGGCAGGTGCTACAAGGACACGCCAGACCTGCCACTTGCTTCAGTTCCAGCTGTGCCATGCCGGTATACCTTGGGTATTTCCTGTCTTGGTGCCTCATATATGTGTCTAATTCCTGTAGTGAGATTGATCGGGCCCTAAGGCATAAGATATTTAAGGATCTCCCATTGGCATTGTGAGCACATGTGATTGGTAGTGGGTAAGGAGATTATTTCTTTATTACATACTGGTTATTACCTCCGCCACTGAATGAAGTTCTGGACGGATTCGGACGAAATTTTGTGGACAGGTTGTGTGTGTAGAGTCTGATTAGATCTTGGTGAAGATCCAGATCCAGATCCGGAGACTACAATCTTTTTGAAAAAGTGATTATTCACCCCCATTGAGTTGTCAACAATGATATATAGCATGATGTTTCAAAAGGTTGTGATGAGTTATGACAAAACTTGGTGGATGAGTTGGTTAGGTGACAAGAACGAGCCGAATGGATTTTGGTTAAGGGCCGAATCCAGATCCGGCCTATCAGTGTGATCCAAAACGTAAACTGACAAGCCTGGCGGAGGTATGCTCTCTACCGAGTGCTGTTCTAGTTTGTTCTTGTATTGCTCCTGGTATATTACCCGACCCATGACCATTATCATTTATTTATTAAATATACCTGGTCTCCATGTGAATTTGGTTGTCGGGGTCCTCTTGGGGGTAATTAAGAAATACCTTTGAGGGCTAATTGGCCACTGTGAGTTAACACTGTACACCTGACATCAGGCTCGTTGGCCTCATTGCATACCACATGTGGTGCCTCATCGGCGTGACGTTAGTGGATTCAGACTTCCAATTCATATGGTATCGTGACTTTTAGACGTGATCCGGCGAGGAAGACCCCAAAGCGATCAACCGTTGCGATTGTGTTGATACGACGTGTCGTGCTCATAACGTACAATTGGAGAGACCGACAACAGTACAATATATACACCCTGATGATGCCTGCTCCACTGTTCTCCATACCTTTCTTCCGCCACCTCCCCAGTGTAATTAATTGGAAAATCTGATATATATAATTAATATGTGGTTTTGATAAAGAGCATGACAGGACAACGAGATTCCCCCTGTGCCAAAGATCCTTGGAAAAAAGGATAGATTGAATTAAAAAGATATACGTATTTCCAAAAATATTTCCTCGGCTTGTGGATGATTTTGTAATTTTCATTGTGCATGTCTGTTGCCGTTGTCATGTGATATAATATTGGTTTCATCTTGCTTCTTACATTCTCGGCAGGTTCTAGCTACCATCTCCGTCTTTTTCATCCTCCTATCGACGGTGGCATTGTCCCTCAACACCTTGCCAGAACTGCAATACAAAAATGGATCAGGACACACGGTGGACAACCCCATACTGGCACAGATTGAAGCTGTATGCATTGCCTGGTTCACTGTGGAGTACGCTTTGCGCTTCTTCTCAGCTCCTAACAAGTGGAAATTTTTCAAGGGAACGCTGAACATCATTGATCTGCTCGCCATCTTGCCCTATTACATTACTGTTTCCCTTATGGAGTCTCCGTACAGTGTTCTGCAGTTCCAAAACGTGCGTCGGTTAGTCCAGGTTTTCCAAATCATGAGGATCCTTCGTATCCTTAAGCTCGCACGGCACTCCACCGGTCTTCAGTCCCTGGGCTTCACTCTCCGTCGGAGTTATAATGAGTTGGGCCTCCTCATACTGTTCCTGGCGATGGGAATTATGATATTCTCGAGCCTAGCTTTCTTTGCTGAGAAAGCACAGAAGGATACCAAGTTTACCAGCATCCCTGCTGCCTTCTGGTGGGCCACCATCACAATGACCACAGTTGGATATGGGGATATTTGCCCAGAAACACTGCTGGGTAAAATAGTTGGTGGCCTGTGCTGCATCGCAGGAGTCCTGGTGATCGCCTTGCCCATTCCCATTATTGTCAACAATTTCTCTGAATTTTACAAAGAGCAGAAGCGGCAGGAAAAAGCAATCAAAAGACATGACGCTCTTGAAAGAGCAAAGAGGAATGGCAGTATCGTGTCGGTGAACATAAAAGAGGCCCAAGCACAACGCCTTGAACTAGTTGACATAGTTGTTCAGCCAACGGAACGTGGGCACCGTTACAAGGAGCAAATGTCCACCGACCCTCGATCTTCAGCTCAACACTGGGACCTAAAGAGGAACGTCGGCTTGCAGAGTCCATCAACGCAATCGCTGGAGGCTCAGTGGCAAGGCACGCCAGATGTAGACATGGAGGGTCTACAAGAGGGTAACGTGGAACCTTACTGTACTGACAGTCTCAATATTCAACAAAAAGACGTTGACACCGCTTCGAGTGCAATGGCCGCTCAAGGATCAGGTTCAATAATCCAGAAGGCAATCATGTACTCGACAAATCAACTTGTTTCCAAATCATTGTCAAGCTTCTGGACCAACACCGAGGACCCAGCAGATGAAATAAATATAGTGAAGACCTCTGAAGGAAAAATGAGCATGATGCGACATGTTAAAGAGCCCCAAGGACTTTTGGAAGAAATGGGAGGTGAGAACTGGGTAACAGGTGCAAATGTGCAGATTGATGAGGAAGAAAGAGAGTGTGAAAAGACGAGATGCAATCATGAATTATTGGCATCCAAGGAAGCAAACGAGTCCAACGTTCGCCGTTTATCTTGGGGTGAACTTGATAAACACAGCTTTGTTCGTGGAGGAGTCAACCTGGCGGATCAAACTAAAGGGACCTTTGATTTCAGAGCATCACTCAGGATACCCATACGGAAGGTAACAGAGCAATCGACGGAGACGGAAAAACTAGTTCCGACATGTGAACAATTAGCAACTTCCTGGCACAACCAGATTTGTACGTCTCAAGACCTAGGTTCTGAAGACAGCACTGGAAGCACCAATTTGGATGGTTGCGTACCTGAGACTCAGAACGAGGAAAACCAGTCGAGCGCAGCAAGAGAAGCAATGCTGGAGGATAGCGAGCAATGTGTCAGGTCGAGGATAAGCAGAAAACCACTCTGATGTGCGTCACTGGATGTGATGGTTGGATGCATTGTGACAACAATAGACTTTCAAGGAAGCAGGTGGAAAATGACCTGGTTGCCCACCTAATAATCACTCAACGTTGGTAGGGTCGTTAGGGTTAGGGTTCAGGAAGAATGGGAGATGGTGGGGACCAAATGGGAGGAGGGTGTGGCGTGACGGAGTCAAAATGCTGCCATATTGGCGTACAGACTTTCTTCCTGGTCTTGCTTGGACATGGGGCCACTTATTGCATCAACTCCATCTCGAGCTTGGGCAAGCAGCACATCCAGAAAGTTTTTCACCTGAGCCTCCAGCACCCGACTTGAATAGATGTCTCGGAGTTTACACAAGAAAACTACTATAAATGAATTACTTTTTATGTTTTTTTCCCAGCTATATCTGTATTGCCAAATTGCCGCCAACTCGTCGTGACCTTCTCCATTAATTTATGATACTAGGGCATTGCCCGTACGTGGGTGCCCGTTCCTTGCCAAAAAAAAAAAAAAACGCTACCCGTACGCTCTACCCCGCCCGTACGCCCGTAAACAAAAAAAACAACGCTCTTCGCTTCCGCCCTTCGCTCTGACTGAATTGGGAGAAATAATGCGCATAAGAAATCGAATTACGTACCGTAATGGCGGTCAGCTCGTAACGCGCTCAGCTCCGCTCGTCTCACATCGGCCACGCCTACGCAACAAAGCGTTCTGTGATTGGCTGCCGGAAGTGAAGTCTTCACTGTCCGGAAGTTCGCAAATCGCAGTTACGATGAATCGTTTTAATTTAATCGCAGTTTGAATTCGTTTTAAAACATAGTTTAACGGCAACATAGTTTTCCAACGTGAAATAAATGAATACGCTGTCAAATGTGCCGTCCGAGGCAGAGTCTGATCGCCACGTTCGGCACACGTGATAGCTCGCTGCTCTCTGATTGGTTGAAGCGTTTTTTGGACATAGCTCGGTAAGTACTTCTCCGATTAATTTAAAACCTTGAAAAGGCACATCCTCGGGTCCCCAGCAATATACCTGGCAAGTTTCAAGTATATCGGACCCGTGGTTGTCGAGAAACAGCGGTCACAGACAAACACACAGACACACAGACACACAGACACACAGACACACAGACACACAGACACACAGAGATTGCTGGAATTATAGATAGACTAGGGCATTGCCCGTACGTGGGTGCCCGTTGCTTGCCAAAAAAAAAAAAAAACGCTACCCGTACGCTCTACCCCGCCCGTACGCCCGTAAACAAAAAAAACAACGCTCTTCGCTTCCGCCCTTCGCTCTGACTGAATTGGGAGAAATAATGCGCATAAGAAATCGAATTACGTACCGTAATGGCGGTCAGCTCGTAACGCGCTCAGCTCCGCTCGTCTCACATCGGCCACGCCTACGCAACAAAGCGTTCTGTGATTGGCTGCCGGAAGTGAAGTCGTCACTGTCCGGAAGTTCGCAAATCGCAGTTACGATGAATCGTTTTAATTTAATCGCAGTTTGAATTCGTTTTAAAACATAGTTTAACGGCAACATAGTTTTCCAACGTGAAATAAATGAATACG
>NC_136265.1:29162935-29181165 GCF_964187855.1 Myxine glutinosa
GATAATGTTACACAAGGGATCGAAAATACTCGAGTTTGAGGGACGATTTATCGAGCGTTGGTTGTGGTAACTTGCTAGGCAACGGGCGTCCCTGACAGGCCGACATGGGGGAGCGTCGACGGCTCGCAAGGCCCAATAACAGGTGGATGTTTACCTTGTCCCATTTAAAATGTGAATACGTGTAAAGGATGTGAGGGAATAACTGTGTATGCGTGTTTGGATCTGTTTTAAGTTCGTGTCGAGTCAGTTGGAAAAGTGATATATTGCGGGATAATACGACGACTGAAATGTCAATTTACCATTTGAGTTTTGTCATCGAATTTTCAACAAAGCTTTATTATAGTAATATGGAGAAGATAAATTAATAATCTGGTTATTATGGTATAAATATGGAGAAGATAAATTAATAATCTGGTTATTATGGTATAAATATGGAGAAGATAAATTAATAATCTGGTTATTATAGTAATATGGAGAAGATAAATTAATAATCTGGTTATTATGGTATAAATATGGAGAAGATAAATTAATAATCTGGTTATTATGGTATAAATATGGAGAAGTTAAATTAATAATCTGGTTATTATGGTAATATGGAGAACATAAATTAATAATCTGGTTATTATGGTATAAATATGGAGAAGATAAATTAATAATCTGGTTATTATGGTAATATGGAGAAGATAAATTAATAATCTGGTTATTATGGTATAAATATGGAGAAGATAAATTAATAATCTGGTTATTATGGTAATATGGAGAAGATAAATTAATAATCTGGTTATTATGGCAATATGGAGAAGATAAATTAATAATCTGGTTATTATGGTAATATGGAGAAGATAAATTAATAATCTGGTTATTATGGTATAAATATGGAGAAGATAAATTAATAATCTGGTTATTATGGTATAAATATGGAGAAGTTAAATTAATAATCTGGTTATTATGGTAATATGGAGAAGATAAATTAATAATCTGGTTATTATGGTATAAATATGGAGAAGATAAATTAATAATCTGGTTATTATGGTAATATGGAGAAGATAAATTAATAATCTGGTTATTATGGTATAAATATGGAGAAGTTAAATTAATAATCTGGTTATTATGGTATAAATATGGAGAAGATAAATTAATAATCTGGTTATTATGGTAATATGGAGAAGATAAATTAATAATCTGGTTATTATGGTATAAATATGGAGAAGATAAATTAATAATCTGGTTATTATGGTATAAATATGGAGAAGATAAATTAATAATCTGGTTATTATGGTATAAATATGGAGAAGATAAATTAATAATCTGGTTATTATGGTATAAATATGGAGAAGTTAAATTAATAATCTGGTTATTATGGTATAAATATGGAGAAGAGAAATTAATAATCTGGTTATTATGGTATAAATATGGAGAAGAGAAATTAATAATCTGGTTATTATGGTATAAATATGGAGAAGAGAAATTAATAATCTGGTTATTATGGTATAAATATGGAGAAGATAAATTAATAATCTGGTTTTTTGGTATAAATATGGAGAAGATAAATTAATAATCTGATTATTATGGTATAAATATGGAGAAGATAAATTAATAATCTGGTTATTATGGTATAAATATGGAGAAGAGAAATTAATAATCTGGTTATTATGGTATAAATATGGAGAAGATAAATTAATAATCTGGTTATTATGGTATAAATATGGAGAAGATAAATTAATAATCTGGTTATTATGGTATAAATATGGAGAAGATAAATTAATAATCTGGTTATTATGGTATAAATATGGAGAAGATAAATTAATAATCTGGTTATTATGGTATAAATATGGAGAAGATAAATTAATAATCTGGTTATTATGGTATAAATATGGAGAAGATAAATTAATAATCTGGTTATTATGGCATAAATATGGAGAAGATAAATTAATAATCTGGTTATTATGGTATAAATATGGAGAAGATAAATTAATAATCTGGTTATTATGGTATAAATATGGAGAAGATAAATTAATAATCTGGTTATTATGGTATAAATATGGAGAAGATAAATTAATAATCTGGTTATTATGGTATAAATATGGAGAAGATAAATTAATAATCTGGTTATTATGGTATAAATATGGAGAAGATAAATTAATAATCTGGTTATTATGGTATAAATATGGAGAAGATAAATTAATAATCTGGTTATTATGGTATAAATATGGAGAAGATAAATTAATAATCTGGTTATTATGGTATAAATATGGAGAAGATAAATTAATAATCTGGTTATTATGGTATAAATATGGAGAAGATAAATTAATAATCTGGTTATTATGGTATAAATATGGAGAAGATAAATTAATAATCTGGTTATTATGGTATAAATATGGAGAAGATAAATTAATAATCTGGTTATTATGGTATAAATATGGAGAAGATAAATTAATAATCTGGTTATTATGGTATAAATATGGAGAAGATAAATTAATAATCTGGTTATTATGGTATAAATATGGAGAAGATTAATTAATAATCTGGTTATTATGGTATAAATATGGAGAAGATAAATTAATAATCTGGTTATTATGGTATAAATATGGAGAAGATAAATTAATAATCTGGTTATTATGGTATAAATATGGAGAAGATAAATTAATAATCTGGTTATTATGGTATAAATATGGAGAAGATAAATTAATAATCTGGTTATTATGGTATAAATATGGAGAAGATAAATTAATAATCTGGTTATTATGGTATAAATATGGAGAAGATAAATTAATAATCTGGTTATTATGGTATAAATATGGAGAAGATAAATTAATAATCTGGTTATTATGGTATAAATATGGAGAAGATAAATTAATAATCTGGTTATTATGGTATAAATATGGAGAAGATAAATTAATAATCTGGTTATTATGGTATAAATATGGAGAAGATAAATTAATAATCTGGTTATTATGGCATAAATATGGAGAAGATAAATTAATAATCTGGTTATTATGGCATAAATATGGAGAAGATAAATTAATAATCTGGTTATTATGGCATAAATATGGAGAAGATAAATTAATAATCTGGTTATTATGGCATAAATATGGAGAAGATAAATTAATAATCTGGTCATTAGGGTATAAATATGGAGAAGATAAATTAATAATCTCGTCATTATGGTATAAATATGGAGAAGATAAATTAATAATCTGGTCATTATGGTATAAATATGGAGAAGATAAATTAATAATCTGGTCATTATGGTATAAATATGGAGAAGATAAATTAATAATCTGGTTATTATGGTATAAATATGGAGAAGATAAATTAATAATCTGGTTATAATGGTATAAATATGGAGAAGATAAATTAATAATCTGGTTATTATGGTATAAATATGGAGAAGATAAATTAATAATCTGGTTATTATGGTATAAATATGGAGAAGATAAATTAATAATCTGGTTATTATGGTATAAATATGGAGAAGATAAATTAATAATCTGGTTATTATGGTATAAATATGGAGAAGATAAATTAATAATCTGGTTATTATGGTATAAATATGGAGAAGATAAATTAATAATCTGGTCATTATGGTATAAATATGGAGAAGATAAATTAATAATCTGGTTATTATGGTATAAATATGGAGAAGATAAATTAATAATCTGGTTATTATGGTATAAATATGGAGAAGATAAATTAATAATCTGGTTATTATGGTATAAATATGGAGAAGATAAATTAATAATCTGGTTGTTATGGTATAAATATGGAGAAGATAAATTAATAATCTGGTTATTATGGTATAAATATGGAGAAGATAAATTAATAATCTGGTTATTATGGTATAAATATGGAGAAGATAAATTAATAATCTGGTTATTATGGTATAAATATGGAGAAGATAAATTAATAATCTGGTTATTATGGTATAAATATGGAGAAGATAAATTAATAATCTGGTTATTATGGTATAAATATGGAGAAGATAAATTAATAATCTGGTTATTATGGTATAAATATGGAGAAGATAAATTAATAATCTGGTTATTATGGTGTAAATATGGAGAAGATAAATTAATAATCTGGTTATTATGGTATAAATATGGAGAAGATAAATTAATAATCTGGTTATTATGGTATAAATATGGAGAAGATAAATTAATAATCTGGTTATTATGGCATAAATATGGAGAAGATAAATTAATAATCTGGTTATTATGGCATGAATATGGAGAAGATAAATTAATAATCTGGTTATTATGGTATAAATATGGAGAAGATAAATTAATAATCTGGTTATTATGGTATAAATATGGAGAAGATAAATTAATAATCTGGTTATTATGGTATAAATATGGAGAAGATAAATTAATAATCTGGTTATTATGGTGTAAATATGGAGAAGATAAATTAATAATCTGGTTATTATGGTATAAATATGGAGAAGATAAATTAATAATCTGGTTATTATGGTGTAAATATGGAGAAGATAAATTAATAATCTGGTTATTATGGCATAAATATGGAGAAGATAAATTAATAATCTGGTTATTATGGCATGAATATGGAGAAGATAAATTAATAATCTGGTTATTATGGTATAAATATGGAGAAGATAAATTAATAATCTGGTTATTATGGTATAAATATGGAGAAGATAAATTAATAATCTGGTTATTATGGTATAAATATGGAGAAGATAAATTAATAATCTGGTTATTATGGTATAAATATGGAGAAGATAAATTAATAATCTGGTTATTATGGTATAAATATGGAGAAGATAAATTAATAATCTGGTTATTATGGTATAAATATGGAGAAGATAAATTAATAATCTGGTTATTATGGTACATATATGGAGAAGATAAATTAATAATCTGGTTATTATGGTATAAATATGGAGAAGATAAATTAATAATCTGGTTATTATGGTATAAATATGGAGAAGATAAATTAATAATCTGGTTATTATGGTATAAATATGGAGAAGATAAATTAATAATCTGGTTATTATGGTATAAATATGGAGAAGATAAATTAATAATCTGGTTATTATGGTATAAATATGGAGAAGATAAATTAATAATCTGGTTATTATGGTATAAATATGGAGAAGATAAATTAATAATCTGGTTATTATGGTATAAATATGGAGAAGATAAATTAATAATCTGGTTATTATGGTATAAATATGGAGAAGATAAATTAATAATCTGGTTATTATGGTATAAATATGGAGAAGATAAATTAATAATCTGGTTATTATGGTATAAATATGGAGAAGATAAATTAATAATCTGGTTATTATGGCATAAATATGGAGAAGATAAATTAATAATCTGGTTATTATGGTATAAATATGGAGAAGATAAATTAATAATCTGGTTATTATGGTATAAATATGGAGAAGATAAATTAATAATCTGGTTATTATGGTATAAATATGGAGAAGATAAATTAATAATCTGGTTATTATGGTATAAATATGGAGAAGATAAATTAATAATCTGGTTATTATGGTATAAATATGGAGAAGATAAATTAATAATCTGGTTATTATGGTATAAATATGGAGAAGATAAATTAATAATCTGGTTATTATGGTATAAATATGGAGAAGATAAATTAATAATCTGGTTATTATGGTATAAATATGGAGAAGATAAATTAATAATCTGGTTATTATGGTATAAATATGGAGAAGATAAATTAATAATCTGGTTATTATGGTATAAATATGGAGAAGATAAATTAATAATCTGGTTATTATGGTATAAATATGTAGAAGATAAATTAATAATCTGGTTATTATGGTATAAATATGGAGAAGATAAATTAATAATCTGGTTATTATGGTATAAATATGGAGAAGATAAATTAATAATCTGGTCATTATGGTATAAATATGGAGAAGATAAATTAATAATCTGGTTATTATGGTATAAATATGGAGAAGCTAAATTAATAATCTGGTTATTATGGTATAAATATGGAGAAGATAAATTAATAATCTGGTTATTATGGTATAAATATGGAGAAGATAAATTAATAATCTGGTTATTATGGTATAAATATGGAGAAGATAAATTAATAATCTGGTTATTATGGTATAAATATGGAGAAGATAAATTAATAATCTGGTTATTATGGTATAAATATGGAGAAGATAAATTAATAATCTGGTTATTATGGTATAAATATGGAGAAGATAAATTAATAATCTGGTTATTATGGTATAAATATGGAGAAGATAAATTAATAATCTGGTTATTATGGTATAAATATGGAGAAGATAAATTAATAATCTGGTTATTATGGTATAAATATGGAGAAGATAAATTAATAATCTGGTTATTATGGTATAAATATGGAGAAGATAAATTAATAATCTGGTTATTATGGTATAAATATGGAGAAGATAAATTAATAATCTGGTTATTATGGTATAAATATGGAGAAGATAAATTAATAATCTGGTTATTATGGTATAAATATGGAGAAGATAAATTAATAATCTGGTTATTATGGTATAAATATGGAGAAGATAAATTAATAATCTGGTTATTATGGTATAAATATGGAGAAGATAAATTAATAATCTGGTTATTATGGTATAAATATGGAGAAGATAAATTAATAATCTGGTTATTATGGTATAAATATGGAGAAGATAAATTAATAATCTGGTTATTATGGTATAAATATGGAGAAGATAAATTAATAATCTGGTTATTATGGTATAAATATGGAGAAGATAAATTAATAATCTGGTTATTATGGTATAAATATGGAGAAGATAAATTAATAATCTGGTTATTATGGTATAAATATGGAGAAGATAAATTAATAATCTGGTTATTATGGTGTAAATATGGAGAAGATAAATTAATAATCTGGTTATTATGGTATAAATATGGAGAAGATAAATTAATAATCTGGTTATTATGGTATAAATATGGAGAAGATAAATTAATAATCTGGTTATTATGGCATGAATATGGAGAAGATAAATTAATAATCTGGTTATTATGGCATGAATATGGAGAAGATAAATTAATAATCTGGTTATTATGGTATAAATATGGAGAAGATAAATTAATAATCTGATTATTATGGTATAAATATGGAGAAGATAAATTAATAATCTGGTTATTATGGTATAAATATGGAGAAGATAAATTAATAATCTGGTTATTATGGTATAAATATGGAGAAGATAAATTAATAATCTGGTTATTATGGTATAAATATGGAGAAGATAAATTAATAATCTGGTTATTATGGTATAAATATGGAGAAGATAAATTAATAATCTGGTTATTATGGTATAAATATGGAGAAGATAAATTAATAATCTGGTTATTATGGTATAAATATGGAGAAGATAAATTAATAATCTGGTTATTATGGTATAAATATGGAGAAGATAAATTAATAATCTGGTTATTATGGTATAAATATGGAGAAGATAAATTAAGAATCTGGTTATTATGGTATAAATATGGAGAAGATAAATTAATAATCTGGTTATTATGGTATAAATATGGAGAAGATAAATTAATAATCTGGTTATTATGGTATAAATATGGAGAAGATAAATTAATAATCTGGTTATTATGGTATAAATATGGAGAAGATAAATTAATAATCTGGTTATTATGGTATAAACATGGAGAAGATAAATTAATAATCTGGTTATTATGGTATAAATATGGAGAAGATAAATTAATAATCTGGTTATTATGGTATAAATATGGAGAAGATAAATTAATAATCTGGTTATTATGGCATAAATATGGAGAAGATAAATTAATAATCTGGTTATTATGGTATAAATATGGAGAAGATAAATTAATAATCTGGTTATTATGGTATAAATATGGAGAAGATAAATTAATAATCTGGTTATTATGGTATAAATATGGAGAAGATAAATTAATAATCTGGTTATTATGGTATAAATATGGAGAAGATAAATTAATAATCTGGTTATTATGGTATAAATATGGAGAAGATAAATTAATAATCTGGTTATTATGGTATAAATATGGAGAGGATCAATTAATAATCTGGTTATTATGGTATAAATATGGAGAAGATAAATTAATAATCTGGTTATTATGGTATAAATATGGAGAAGATAAAATTAATAATCTGGTTATTATGGTATAAATATGGAGAAGATAAATTAATAATCTGGTTATTATGGTATAAATATGGAGAAGATAAATTAATAATCTGGTTATTATGGTATAAATATGGAGAAGATAAATTAATAATCTGGTTATTATGGTATAAATATGGAGAAGATAAATTAATAATCTGGTTATTATGGTATAAATATGGAGAAGATAAATTAATAATCTGGTTATTATGGTATAAATATGGAGAAGATAAATTAATAATCTGGTTATTATGGTATAAATATGGAGAAGATAAATTAATAATCTGGTTATTATGGTATAAATATGGAGAGAATAAATTAATAATCTGGTTATTATGGTATAAATATGGAGAAGATAAATTAATAATCTGGTTATTATGGTATAAATATGGAGAAGATAAATTAATAATCTGGTTATTATGGTATAAATATGGAGAAGATAAATTAATAATCTGGTTATTATGGTATAAATATGGAGAAGATAAATTAATAATCTGGTTATTATGGTATAAATATGGAGAAGATAAATTAATAATCTGGTTATTATGGTATAAATATGGAGAAGATAAATTAATAATCTGGTTATTATGGTATAAATATGGAGAAGATAAATTAATAATCTGGTTATTATGGTATAAATATGGAGAAGATAAATTAATAATCTGGTTATTATGGTATAAATATGGAGAAGATAAATTAATAATCTGGTTATTATGGTATAAATATGGAGAAGATAAATTAATAATCTGGTTATTATGGTATAAATATGGAGAAGATAAATTAATAATCTGGTTATTATGGTATAAATATGGAGAAGATAAATTAATAATCTGGTTATTATGGTATAAATATGGAGAAGATAAATTAATAATCTGGTTATTATGGTATAAATATGGAGAAGATAAATTAATAATCTGGTTATTATGGTATAAATATGGAGAAGATAAATTAATAATCTGGTTATTATGGTATAAATATGGAGAAGATAAATTAATAATCTGGTTATTATGGTATAAATATGGAGAAGATAAATTAATAATCTGGTTATTATGGTATAAATATGGAGAAGATAAATTAATAATCTGGTTATTATGGTATAAATATGGAGAAGATAAATTAATAATCTGGTTATTATGGTATAAATATGGAGAAGTTAAATTAATAATCTGGTTATTATGGTATAAATATGGAGAAGATAAATTAATAATCTGGTTATTATGGTATAAATATGGAGAAGATAAATTAATAATCTGGTTATTATGGTATAAATATGGAGAAGATAAATTAATAATCTGGTTATTATGGTATAAATATGGAGAAGATAAATTAATAATCTGGTTATTATGGTATAAATATGGAGAAGATAAATTAATAATCTGGTTATTATGGTATAAATATGGAGAAGTTAAATTAATAATCTGGTTATTATGGTATAAATACGGAGAAGATAAATTAATAATCTGGTTATTATGGTATAAATATGGAGAAGATAAATTAATAATCTGGTTATTATGGTATAAATATGGAGAAGATAAATTAATAATCTGGTTATTATGGTATAAATATGGAGAAGATAAATTAATAATCTGGTTATTATGGTATAAATATGGAGAAGATAAATTAATAATCTGGTTATTATAGTATAAATATGGAGAAGATAAATTAATAATCTGGTTATTATGGTATAAATATGGAGAAGATAAATTAATAATCTGGTTATTATGGTATAAATATGGAGAAGATAAATTAATAATCTGGTTATTATGGTATAAATATGGAGAAGATAAATTAATAATCTGGTCATTATGGTATAAATATGGAGAAGATAAATTAATAATCTGGTTATTATGGTATAAATATGGAGGAGATAAATTAATAATCTGGTTATTATGGTATAAATATGGAGAAGATAAATTAATAATCTGGTTATTATGGTATAAATATGGAGAAGATAAATTAATAATCTGGTTATTATGGTATAAATATGGAGAAGATAAATTAATAATCTGGTTATTATGGTATAAATATGGAGAAGATAAATTAATAATCTGGTTATTATGGTATAAATATGGAGAAGATAAATTAATAATCTGGTTATTATGGTATAAATATGGAGAAGATAAATTAATAATCTGGTTATTATGGTATAAATATGGAGAAGATAAATTAATAATCTGGTTATTATGGTATAAATATGGAGAAGATAAATTAATAATCTGGTTATTATGGTATAAATATGGAGAAGATAAATTAATAATCTGGTTATTATGGTATAAATATGGAGAAGATAAATTAATAATCTGGTTATTATGGTATAAATATGGAGAAGATAAATTAATAATCTGGTTATTATGGTATAAATATGGAGAAGATAAATTAATAATCTGGTTATTATGGTATAAATATGGAGAAGATAAATTAATAATCTGGTTATTATGGTATAAATATGGAGAAGATAAATTAATAATCTGGTTATTATGGTATAAATATGGAGAAGATAAATTAATAATCTGGTTATTATGGTATAAATATGGAGAAGATAAATTAATAATCTGGTTATTATGGTATAAATATGGAGAATATAAATTAATAATCTGGTTATTATGGTATAAATATGGAGAAGATAAATTAATAATCTGGTTATTATGGTATAAATATGGAGAAGATAAATTAATAATCTGGTTATTATGGTATAAATATGGAGAAGATAAATTAATAATCTGGTTATTATGGTATAAATATGGAGAAGATAAATTAATAATCTGGTTATTATGGTATAAATATGGAGAAGATAAATTAATAATCTGGTTATTATGGTATAAATATGGAGAAGATAAATTAATAATCTGGTTATTATGGTATAAATATGGAGAAGATAAATTAATAATCTGGTTATTATGGTACAAATATGGAGAAGATAAATTAATAATCTGGTTATTATGGTATAAATATGGAGAAGATAAATTAATTATCTGGTTATTATGGTATAAATATGGAGAAGATAAATTAATTATCTGGTTATTATGGTATAAATATGGAGAAGATAAATTAATAATCTGGTTATTATGGTATAAATATGGAGAAGATAAATTAATAATCTGGTTATTATGGTATAAATATGGAGAAGATAAATTAATAATCTGGTTATTATGGCATAAATATGGAGAAGATAAATTAATAATCTGGTTATTATGGTATAAATATGGAGAAGATAAATTAATAATCTGGTTATTATGGTATAAATATGGAGAAGATAAATTAATAATCTGGTTATTATGGTATAAATATGGAGAAGACAAATTAATAATCTGGTTATTATGGTATAAATATGGAGAAGATAAATTAATAATCTGGTTATTATGGTATAAATATGGAGAAGATAAATTAATAATCTGGTTATTATGGTATAAATATGGAGAAGACAAATTAATCATCTGGTTATTATGGTGTTCGGTATGGTGTTCGGTATGGTATGGTTTGGTATGGTAGGTTCGGTATGGTATGGTATGGTATAGTATTATGGTGTTCTAGTTATTATGTTCGCTCCATCTTTCTTGATCCCTCTTGATCTCTCTCGGTCTCTTTGATCTTGCTCGATCTTTCTCGATCCTTCTCGATCTTTCTCAATCTTGCTCGATCTCTCTTGGTCCCTTTGATGTTTCTCGACCTTCCTCGACCTTCCTCGATCTGTCTCGATCTCTCTCGATCTCTCTCGATCTCTCTCGATCTCTCTCGATCTCTCTCGATCCTCCTCGATCCTTCTTGGTCCTTCTCGATCTCTCTCGGTCTCTTTGATCTTCCTCGATCTCCCTTGATCTTTCTCGATTCTTCTTGATCTTTCTCGATTCTTCTCGATCTTTCTCGATCCTTCTCAATCTCTCTCGGTCTCTCTGATCTTTCTCGATGTTCCTCGATCTCTCCTGATCTTTCTCGATCTGTTTAGATCCTTCTCGATCCTTCTCGATCTTTCTCGACCTCTCTCGGTCTCTTGGTCTTCCTCGATCTCTCTTAATCTTTCTTGATCCTTCTCGATCTTTCTCGATCCTTCTCGATCTGCCTCGATCCTTCTCGATCTTTCTCGATCTCTCTCGGTCTCTTTGATCCTTCTCAATCTTTCTCGATCCTTCTCGGTCTCTCTCGGTCTCTCTCGGTCTTCCCCGACCCTTCTCAATCCTTCTCGACCCTTCCCGATCCTTCCCAATCTTTCTTGATACTTCTCGATCTCTCTCGGTCTCTTTATCCCTCTCGATCTCTCTCGATCTCTCTCGATCCTTCTCGATCCTTCTCGATCTCGCTCGATCTCTTTTGATGTTTCTCGATCTCTCTCGGTCTCTTTGATCCCTCTCGATCCCTCTCGATCCTTCTCGATTCTCTCTCGATCCTTCTCGATCTCTCTCGATCTTTCTCGATCTTTCTCAGTCTGGCTCGAGCTCTCTCGATTTCTCTTTATCTCTCTCGATCTTTCTCGGTCTTCTTGATCTTTCTCGATCTCTTTTCAATCTTGCTCATCCCCTCTCGACCCCTCTCGATCCTTATCGATCCTTCTAGATCCTTCTCGATTTATCTCGGTCTCCTTTGATCTTTCTCGATTCTCTCTCGATCCTTCTCGATCCTTCCCGATCTTTCTCAATCTGTCTCGATCTGTCTCGATCTCTCTTGATCGGGATGGCCTATTGCCCCATTGCTAATACTTGTTCTCTCGTGGCTCGCCGAGAGACACTCTCGGTTTGCCGGCGAGAGACTTTACCCCACCCCCCTTCTTTCCCTGGTACAAGTCAACCAAGGCGACAAAGGCCGTTCGCTGGACTACCAACCTGACGGCACACATGGGCCGTAACGGGAAGCCGTACGACGGGCCGTTTAGTTTTTTCGGCCGGCTCAGCAAGCGGTGCAAAAGCAGTTCGGACTATCCCACCCTTCCACCCCACATGATTATTCCCGCACTCACTCCCCACGGTTATGTAACGCTACACCTTCTTCCTTCCTCCGTTAGGGCATCGGACAATGTTGGGTGTTTGCCTCGTTTTAGGGCACGCGTCTCTCGTCCGAGTAATGAGGGGCAGAGTGAATTCCTGAGGCACACCCAGGGTATGTGTCCCCCCCCTCTTTTTTCCAGGTTCGGTTTCAAATCGGTCTCATGTAATTTTAGATTCCGCGCTCGGTGCCCGGCGCTTACCGGTACTAACCCCGATTAAAATAAATTTATTAAAATATTTAATGAATTAAAATTAATAATTAATAATAATTAATTAATAAAAAAACAATAAGTTATGGCATAAATATGGAGAAGGTAAATTAATAATCTGGTTATTATGGTATAAATATGGAGAAGATAAATTAATAATCTGGTTATTATGGTATAAATATGGAGAAGATAAATTAATAATCTGGTTATTATGGTATAAATATGGAGAAGATAAATTAATAATCTGGTTATTAATGTGGTATAAATATGGAGAAGATAAATTAATAATCTGGTTATTATGGTATAAATATGGAGAAGACAAATTAATAATCTGGTTATTATGGTATAAATATGGAGAAGATAAATTAATAATCTGGTTATTATGGTATAAATATGGAGAAGATAAATTAATAATCTGGTTATTATGGTATAAATATGGAGAAGACAAATTAATAATCTGGTTATTATGGTATAAATATGGAGGAGATAAATTAGTAATCTGGTTATTATGGTATAAATATGGAGAAGATAAATTAATAATCTGGTTATTATGGTATAAATATGGAGAAGATAAATTAATAATCTGGTTATTATGGTATAAATATGGAGAAGACAAATTAATAATCTGGTTATTATGGTATAAATATGGTGAATATAAATTAATAATCTGGTTATTATGGTATAAATATGGAGAAGATAAATTAATAATCTCGTTATTATGGTATAAATATGGAGAAGATAAATTAATAATCTGGTTATTATGGTATAAATATGGAGAACACAAATTAAAAATCTGGTTATTATGGTATAAATATGGAGAAGATAAATTAATAATCTCGTTATTATGGTGTAAATATGGAGAAGATAAATTAATAATCTGGTTATTATGGTATAAATCTGGAGAAGATAAATTAATAATCTGGTTATTATGGTATAAATATGGAGAAGATAAATTAATAATCTGGTTATTATGGTATAAATATGGAGGAGATAAATTAATAATCTCGTTATTATGGTATAAATATGGAGAAGACAAATTAATAATCTGGTCAAAAGGTCATAGTTCAGCATCACATAAAATCGTCAATTTTCATCCAATTGACCTGAAATTATAAGAATTTGCATATTGGGTCACTGAGTTTGTTTACCAATCAAAAGCTTCAAGCCCATTGTTTTTTTTTTAGATCAAAAGGGCAAAGGTCAAGGTTGCGTAAAATCACCACTTTTTACACGATAGACCAGAAATTTAAAGAATTTGCATTTGGGGTTACTGAATTGATTCGCAAATAAAAAGGTAGGAGTCGATTGTTTTATCTCACCTGGAACGAAGTTTAGGGGAGCTCATGTGATGGCGGGTTGTCCATCCGTCCCTCCATAAACATTTGAAACTTCTCCGAAACCGCTGAAGGAATTATGACCAAATTTGACACGAATTATATTTGTTGTGTTGTGACTAAAGTTTGTTCACGGCATTAAAAAATCGGGGTTTAAGGGGATTTACCGGGGGTCAAAGTGGGTCCAGGTTTGACCAACCAAAATAGGTATTTGCTTTCTTCTCTGAAACTACACACACGATTTCGATGAAACTTCATCACAACCTTCACCACCAGTGATGTACCAACTTTTGTTCACGGCATTAAAAAAAATCTGCTCCTTTGGGTATCTACCAGGGGAGGAGGGGTTGCCCCCCAAAATAGGGATTTGCTTTTTTCTCAGAACCTACTCACACAATTTTGATGAAACTTCACCACAACCTTCATCATCCGTGATGTACCAAAGTTTGTTCAAGGCATTGGAAAAATTGGGGTCTGAGGAGGCACACGGAGTGGGAGGGGGGTTGGGGGGATTGCCCCCCCAAAATAGGTATTTTTTTGTTTGTTTGTTTAAAGTTTTATGATTATGTTAGTATGATTCTACCTGCTGCCCTGTCTTCTAGTAACCATTGAAATTGGTTTAAAATACCTTTAGTCAGTGCAGTATACTGTTTATTCTACCAGGTGAGCGCCAGGGGTATTGCCCCTATGTTTTTTGGATCAAAAGGTCAAGGTTGTATAAAATCGTCAATTTTCATCCAATTGACCTGAAATTTGAAGAATTTTCAAATTTGGTCACATAATTGGTTCACCAATCAAAAGGTAGGAGTCGATTTATATATATTTTTAGCCGCGTCGCAGACGCTGGTCATTGAGTGCACTCTGCTGTTGTTGTTGTTCTTCTTGTTCTTCTTCTTCTTCTTGTTCTTGCAGAGAAGACAAAACCTCAAAGCTCCACCCATTCTGGGAACCATAGCTCCACCCATTCTGGGAGAGGCTTCATATAAACAAATATCCACCATTTTATTAACTCGCATAGCTTTGAGGCCTGTTTTGTAGGCCCGTGGTGTCTTCCTCGCTCACACAGTTTTATTTCAAATCAAATTCGATATATCATTTCATTTTTCACAGTCGCTAACATAGTTTTAGACTCGGTTGAAAAAAAACGGGAAGAAAATCCGATGAAAGTTGCCCTTTATAGAACGAAATGAATTCTCAAAGGCCTGTAACTTCAAGTCCATCGAGATATATTTTTTTTAAATCGCGGCATGGTCAGTCATACACCGCCCGAAATAACAGACGGGAAAATGCCGAGATATATATATTTTGTTTAAATCGCGGCATGGTCAGTCATACACCGCCCGAAATAACAGACGGGAAAATGCCGAGATATATTAAAAATTCGTCCATTTGATGACAATCGTCATGATGAAATATTTAATTTATACGTCGTCACAATAATGTGGAGAGAGGAGCATAGCTTCGTTCACGTGTCGCCACATACGGGAAATTGCCGAGATATATATTTTTTAAATCGCGGCATGGTCAGTCATACACCGCCTGAAATAACAGACGGGAAAATGCCGAGATATATTAAAAATTCGTCCATTTGATGACAATCGTCACGATGAAATATTTAATTTATACGTCGTCACAATAATGTGGAGAGAGGAGCATAGCTTCGTTCACGTGTCGCCACACACGGGAAATTGCCGAGATATTTTTTTTTTAAATCGCGGCATGGTCAGTCATACACCGCCTGAAATAACAGACGGGAAAATGCCGAGATATATTAAAAATTTGTCGCCATACACGGGAAATTGCCGAGATATATTTTCACTTTGCACAAAAATAACATCAAGTAATCGAATCAATAGGAATGTCCTGTGCCTATAACATCGACGTTATAGGCACAGCTGCATCTAGGCATTGTGTAACATCGACGCGGCTTTTGTTTTAATTAAAACTTTTTGTACTTGTTTTAGATCTAAAGCTCAAAGATCAAGGCTGCATAAATCACCAATTTTCATTTTGTATTTTTTTAAACTGTGTTCGTTATGTTGGACTTACGGAAGAAGAAGAAGACGTTTGAATACAAACGCATGCGGACAGGGTTTGCATTTTCAGATGCTTTCTAGTTAGACCGTCCTGTGCACAGCAGGAGACGGGGTTTTGTCATCACTTGTGTGTGTGTGTGTGTGTGTGTGTGTGTGTGTGTGTGTGTGTGTGTGTGTGTGTGTGTGTGTGTGTGTCTGTTTCTGTGTCTGTTTTTGTGTCTGTCCTGGCCATAACTTTTTTTTTACCATTTGAGCTATTGTCATCAAATTTTCACAAAAGCGTTATCTATCTATAATTCCATTAATCTCTGTGTGTATGTGTGTTTGTATGTGTGTATGTGTGTATGTGTGTATGTGTGTATGTGTGTATGTTTGTCTGTGACCGCTGTTTCTCGACAACTACCGGTCCGATATACTTTAAACTTGCCAGGTATATTGCTGGGGACCCGAGGATGTGCCTTTTCAAGGTTTCATATTAATCGGACAAGTAGTTACCGAGCTATGGCGATTTCTTTACCAAACACTGCAAGCCGTTCGCTTTGGACCAAACCATTGCATGTAAATAGAGGGGGGGGTTCTGTGGTCGTTGCGAATGGACCAAACCATTCATGTAAATAGAGGGGGGGGGGGGGTTCTGTGGTCGTTACTGCCACGTGGTTTCAAAGTTTTTTTTTGTTGTTGTTGTTTGCACGCATGTTTTTTTGCACCCACGTACGGGCACGCCCTAGGATGTTTACACACACACACCCCTACACAAATTTTTTTTTTTTTTTTTTTTTGGCAAGGAACGGGCACCCACGTACGGGCACGTCCTAGCTTATATATAGTACGGGCATGCCCTAGTCTATCTATAATTCCAGTAATCTCTGTGTGTCTGTGTGTCTGTGTGTTTGTGTGTTTGTGTGTTTGTGTGTTTGTCTGTGACCGCTGTTTCTCGACAACCACGGGTCCGATATACTTGAAACTTGCCAGGTATATTGCTGGGGACCCGAGGATGTGCCTTTTCAAGGTTTCATATTAATCGGACAAGTAGTTACCGAGCTATGGCGATTTCTTTACCAAACTCCGCAAGCCGTTCGCTTTGGACCAAACCATTTCATGTAAATAGAGGGGGGAGATTGTCACCGTACTCGCAAGCCGTTCGCTTTGGACCAAACCATTTCATGTAAATAGAGGGGGGGGATTGTCACCGTACTCGCAAGTCGTTCGCTTTGGCTTTGCGAATGGACCAAACCATTTCATGTAAATAGAGGGGGGGGGGGGGGATATAATTTTAGATATATATATAGTACGGGCATGCCCTAGTTATGATAATACGGAGAAGGCAAATTAATAAATTTTGTCAAAAGGTCAAAGGTCAACGTCACATAAAATCATCAATTTTCATCCAATGACCTGAAATTTTTTGATTGGAATGCTGAGCACATCAAATTTACACTTCACTAGCAGCATGCCATTGGAGGTCGATGTCTCTAAGGGTCCACAAGGGTCTAGAAAATTCCCTCTCTGCT
>NC_136265.1:29181365-29358865 GCF_964187855.1 Myxine glutinosa
TCTGCTCTGGAGTATCATATGGGTGGCAGAATCTTTAGGAGTGGGAGGGGAGGGATTTAGAGTTGCTATACACGATACATGATGAATGGTGCCAGATGTATTTGATTTCATATGTAAATGTGTATTCATTTACTGTGAGCAACTGCATCTTTGTAATAATTGCATCTATCTGTACTTCTGAGATAAGTGTGTACAAATTATACTTTGAAAAGTCTGCTATAGAGTGCATTTATAAGCCTTTACAAAGTAGTTTTTATTCTTCTTTGAGCGTTTTCATAACAAAGTTTTCATAAGGCTGATAAAGTTGCCAGAATCGATCACTAAAGTATAAATCGTTGATCATTGAAACGGCAAATTGCACTTCGTCTTTTTTTTCCAGCCAAGCACAATAAATGCCGAGGTGATTACAATGATTCTAATTTTGTACGGTTTCCAATATACACTCAATATGTGCGATATCAAATGGTCATGTAACATGTGGTAAAGTTTTGATTTCTTCTGTTTAACGGTTTTTGATGTACGCTTTAAACAAAATGCAGACACATACGTATGTACGTGACCGATTGGAAAGGATCCCGTGTCCATCTCATGAATGACATCCAACATACCAACTTTTATTTTAGCCAAGTTTGGTCACAATCCCATCAGCAGTTTTGGAGAAGAAGTTGTAATTGTTTACGGACGGACGGACAGACGACGCGCCATCCCATAAGCTACCCGGAACTATGCTCCAGGTGAGATAAAAAAAGAAATTTGAACGGAAAAACGGAAGGCCTCTTTTATTTTGGGTACAAGTTGACTGGGGTATGAGTTAATTCAAAGTGCCGTAATTGGGATGGGTACATTGTCTGAAAACATCAATATTACTTACATGTAGGTGTTCATGTATGTACAACACAAAACACACTATCTTACTATAATTCCCCAAATGTCCGTCCGTCTGTCTGTCTGTCTGTCTGTCTGTTCGAAGGCACCGTAAAAACTGCTGAACCGATCGCAAATATATTTTGGGTGGATAATGCTTGGATCCCCAGGAGTAAAATAGGCTATTTAGTTTTCCCAATTTCAGCTTTAGTCTCCAGAATTCTCAGGTTTGGAATCCCGCATAACATTCGCGTTCGCATAACGTTCATTGTTCTCATTGTGAGGATGTTGCTTTCCCGGGTGCCAGGCGATCAGTGCAGCCGTTTGTGCGGCACCCGGGAAAGCAACATGTCTCCATCGATCGCTAACAGATCGCTGTCTCCATCAATCTTACCAATGCCATAACAGCTATCGGCTCAAAATCCTTTTAACTGTTGATTTGGTACAGTTACACGGATCGGGAATTTGGTACACGCATCAGGAGTACATACAGCATAGCGATTGTGAACACGATTATTGATCACGATTCACGATCACGATCATAGTGTATCGATCACGATTTGAAACACGATGGAATAATATTTACCGATATGAACAGTGATGTGGCTTTTATTGAAATTCTAAAGATACTGTTTAGATTTTGATGATTTGCGTGTGATATGATTCAACGGATGTTTATATGAATCGTTTAAAATAAAAGAAACCTTCAATTTCTGATATTTTGCCTTTTCATTTGGGCCTCCCAATCGAAGCACCGTCCATAGGGCGGGTACCGTTGCTAGTGAGAACAATGAACGTTATGCAAACGCGAATGTTATGCGGGAGTCCAAAGCTGAGAATGCTGGAGGTTAAAGCTGAAATTGGGAAAACTAAATAGTGTTACGTGCTCCTCCCCAAACCCGGTCACGGTGTACATCCGAGCCCCGAGAGGAGTCACGGCAGAAAGATGTGTTATTCTGTGTCACAGATCAATGGTGAAACCACACCAATTGTTACCAACAAACAAATATTGTATTAAGGTCACACAAGAATAACAACACAAAAACAAGAGTAATCAATTGTACAACCAATATATATTTCCTATGATGGTCCCATCAGTTTCGTAATATATAACTCCCTGTGCTCCAAGTGAGCGAAAAGAACATCCCCAGTGTCTCTCTCCCGGCTTCAAGCCAAAGTTAATTCCGGCTTCAAGCCAAAGTCGATCCACTCCAGTGATCGTCTGTACGATGTCGTATCGAGACCAGAATCCCATTGGGTTGGCAGTTACCCTGCCAAAGATGGGCGAAGGTGTCCTCGAGAAGCGACGGGGAAATCACACCTTCAGGTATGGACGCCCGACGGCTCCCAATCGGCGAACCGCAGACCTCCCACTCAAAAGCCACGTTACACACACACACCAGATCCACGTCTGAATGCGGTGAAAATGATTAAAGCGAGGTGAGAAACCTTGAACGATGCGCAAAGCGCGCGAGTCAAAATGGCCGACGGCCCGTTCTCATGGCGTAACGGCACTCCAACGATTCTCTTCGGAATCGACCGCAAAACCTGTCACGCAGGTTGATCTGTCACAGCGATAACAACTCTGTCGCAGGAATCCCTTTCCCGGGAAACCCAAAGTTCACGTGTGACTCTCCTTCGCCAATCGTTTGCTCCAGACCTCAAAGCAACTAGGCTTCTTGTCCGACTCTCTCGCTCTGCCTTCTCTTCCTCTACGTTGTCGTCCGGTTCCGGTTTCATTTAAAACATTGACTTTTTTACCTTTTTCAAATAGCAATCTATTTTTCTTTAAACTACAACAATAATAGTACATGGAATCAAAAATGTTTACAGTGGATGAAAACCACAACAACGGAAGTGATGAATCCGTAACACTTCCCCCCCCCCCTCAAGAAAGAAAGTTTGAACATCGTGAAAACTTTCTTTGCAGGCAAAAACTCTTTTAACAAACAAAAGTAAAACTCACACCCAAATTATCAATTCACGTGAGCAACAATAATTAATATTTCCCAAAATAAAGCAACAAAACTTTCAAACCACCTACAGGAATTTCCAAAGTTAGTTCACTCTGGACAAAGCATCGGCAATGACAATGTCCCTGCCCTTTACATGCTCAATTTCCAAGTTGAACTCCTGCAAAGCCAAACTCCCTCTCATCAACCTTTGGTTTTTATTTTTCATTTTTTGAATGAAGGTTAAGGGGCTGTGATCAGTGAATCCAAAGCAAAGCAAATCTATAGCACTTTTTGAAGGAGGCCGAGCTGAGAGCCAGGTTTCATGGTGGTTGGGTGGTGAGGCCTGGAAGTATTCACTGCATGGACGCATTTAGGAACGTGGAGTTCACGGGTTAATCCGTGTAGGAATCTTGGCTCGGCTGCTCCTGAGCACTCAGTGCTTCCAACTCTTCTCTTGATCATAAAAATCATAATCACGGTTGTAGAGTCGGGAGCTATCGTCACGTGAGTAGCGGTCCCCATCTCGGCTACCACCGTAATAGTTATCCGGTCGAGAGTTGCCAAAACGGCGCTGCTGCTGCTGGGAGCCTCCGTAGTAATCACGACTGCGGCCGCCACCAAAACCACTACTCCCACCCCGGGAGCCATAGCCACCCCTGAAACTACCTCCACGTTTTCCTCCTCTGTAGCCCCCTCGACGCCTATGGCCTGCCTTCTCTACAGTTATGGTCCGACCATCCAAATCCTTGCCATTCAAATCCTGTTCTGCATCTTGGGCATCCTTTGTGTTTTCAAACGTGACAAAGCCAAACCCTCTCGACTTTTGCGTCTCCCTGTCTTTTATCAGCAGCACTTCCAAGAGTGGTCCATATTTGCCAAATATAGAGTCCAGAACATCTTCACTTTTGTCAAAGTTCAGTCCACCTACAAAGAGCTTGCCAACATTGCCTCCATCCATGACTTGTGTGTGCTGACTCTTAGTTTCAGGGTACTCGACAGGAAGTGACTGTGCAAAGCGTGACGTCAGTACCTTCTCCTTCTCTTCAGAGTGCTTCCTACCCATAGCACGAGTCGCGGCACAGGATGGAAGGATACCCGGAATCTCCTGCTCTAACCGTGTGTTGTTATTTTCCATACTAGGCTTTTCAACAAACACCGGATTACCAGAAACTCGACCACCGGCCAAATCATTCCCGATAACAAAAGAGATTCCCTCTACAGGAAGAGTGGCTTGTACACCTACAGTGACCGGTCCTGACACCAAATCAGACTTCAAATGGATGACATGAAGTGGAGCCTTAACATAGCCACCAACCCCCTGTAAAAGAACACTAACACCAGTTGCCGTCTTCTCTGACAATGGCAAAATGCCTTCAAGCATGAAAGATTGATGTGCTCCTGTGTCCCTCAATACCCTAACAGGTCTCTGGTTCGTTAAGTCTCCATCCAGTGACACAAACCCCTCTGAAATAAAAGGTTTGTAACCCTCTTGAACAAGGTCGTTCTGTGATGCCGTAACTTTGGCATGGGAACCTTCGCAAGGCACTGTCCTCCAAGGACGATTTCTCGCATTGGCCAATGCATTCGGAGTTGTACTAGTCTGACCCCGCTCCTGATTTTTCCTTTTCAGGGCGTAACATTGGGACATCAAATGCCCAGGTTTCTTGCAAAAAGCGCAAGTAGGCCCGGAGGAAAAACTCGTGGTTTGCCTCGGGCCCCCCGGAAGATAAGTCTGTCTTGGAACTGTAGTCTTCTGATCCCTAAAAGTCGCGGTATCAGATTTGTCCCCATAGTCATCTCTAGGCCGCCTCCATGAATATTTGTTCTCCGCACCTGATTTACCATAACTCCCCTGGCTAACTCCAGGTGGGACGTTAGGTTTGTGGAACCCCATCCTGTGTGTCAAGGCATAGTCATCTGCCACGGTTGCTGCCTCATACAACTCTGGTACCTTCTTTTCCTCCAGATGTACTTTAATGTCCTCGTGGACACACTGTTTGAATTCCTCCACCAAGATCAATTGTCGCAACAGGTTGAAGTCTTTCCCAATCCCCTTCGAGTCACACCACCAATCAAACATGGTTTTCTTCATTCTGGCAAACTCCACGTGGGTCTCACTCTCCCTCTTCCTCGCATTCCGGAATTTTTGCCGGTAAGCTTCAGGGACCAATTCATAGGCTTTGAGAATGGTTTTCTTCACTATCTCATAATCTGCACATTGGTCAATCGGTAAAGCCGAATAGATATCTTGAGCTTTACCCACCAGAACACTTTGCACTAACATAGTCCAGGACCCCACAGGCCATTTTAGCATTTGAGCCACTTTCTCAAAGTGTAAAAAAAACTTGGCTACCTCCTTTTCATTGAAGGGTGGAACCAGCCTCACATGCCCACCAACATCCCAAGTGTTCTGACTAGTTGTCGAACTAGCCGGCATGGATACTACTTCTCTCCGTTCTCCCATTAATTCCAGCTCCTTGAGTTTAAGTTCCTTCTGATACTCCATGTCACGTTCCTTTAACTCCCTTTCGGCTCTCCTTTCCTCTGCTCTTCTTTCTTCTTCAGCTCTCCTTTCCTCTGCTCTTCTCTCTGCTCTTCTTTCTTCTTCAGCTCTCCTTTCCTCTGCTCTTCTCTCCTCGAGTTCTTTTTCAGCTCTCCTTTCCTCTGCTTTTAACCTTTCCTGGCTCTGCAGTTGCATCTCCATTTTCCGGAGCTCCACATTTTCTTTTTCCTCGGGTAACCAATCCAAGGCTTCCTCTTTCCATGTTCCTTGTCCCACCAGAGATTCTACCACAAATGTCTGCATCTCTGCTTTCTTCATATTAACTCGGACCTCCAAGTTAAAATATTTGGCCAATATCAAGAGTTCTGATCTTTTTAACGCTTGGAACTGTGCCTCATTAGGGGACGCCGCAAACCTTTCTGCATCAAACACCATGGTGACTATCAGTTAACACCTGTTAACCTTCACACCAAAAATTTCAATTTTTTTTTTTTTTGAAAAATTTGGGAATGTTAGGGAATTCTATCCCAGACGAGGATGTTAGGGAATTCTATCCCGGATGAGATTTAGGAATTTTGTCAGCAAAGACGAGCCCCCAATTTCAATTTGGGCCAATTTTGGACGAGCCCCCAATTTCTGTTACGTGCTCCTCCCCAAACCCCGGTCACGGTCTACCTCCGAGCCCCTAGAGGAGTCACGGCAGAAAGATGTGTTATTCTGTGTCAAAGATCAATGGTGAAACCACACCAATTGTTACCAACAAACAAATATTGTATTAAGGTCACACAAGAATAACAACACAAAAACAAGAGTAATCAATTGTACAACCAATATATATTTCCTATGATGGTCCCATCAGTTTCGTAATATATAACTCCCTGTGCTCCAAGTGAGCGAAAAGACCATCCCCAGTGTCTCTCTCCCGGCTTCAAGCCAAAGTTGCTTCCGGCTTCAAGCCAAAGTCGATCCACTCCAGTGATCGTCCGTACGATGTCGTATCGAGACCAGAATCCCGTTGGGTTGGCAGTTACCCTGCCAAAGATGGGCGAAGGTGTCCTCGAGAAGCGACGGGGAAATCACACCTTCAGGTATGGACGCCCGACGGCTTCCAATCGGTGAACCACAGACCTCCCACTCAAAAGCCACGTTACACACACACACAAGATCCACGTCTGAATGCGGTGACAATGATTAAAGCGAGGCGAAAAACCTTGAACGACACGTAAAGCGCGCGAGTCAAAATGGCCGACGGCCCGTTCTCATGGCGTAACGGCACTCCAACGATTCTCTTCGGAATCGACCGCAAAACCTGTCACGCAGGTTGATCTGTCACAGCGATAACAACTCTGTCGCAGGAATCCCTTTCCCGGGAAACCCAAAGTTCACTCGTGACTCTCGTTCGCCAATCGTTTGCTCCAGACATCAAAGCATCTAGGCTTCTTGTCCGACTCTCTCGCTCCGCCTTCTCTTCCTCTACGTCGTCGTCTGGTTCCGGTTTCATTTAAAACATTGACTTTTTTACCTTTTGCAAATAGTAATCTATTTTTCTTTAAACGACAACAATAATAGTACATGGAATCAAAAATGTTTACAGTGGATGAAAACCACAACAACGGAAGTGACGAATCCGTAACAATAGCCTATTTTACTCCTGGAGATCCCAGGATTATCCACCCAAAATATCGTTGAGATCGGTTCAGCAGTTTTTACGGTACCTTCGAACAGACAGACAGACAGACAGACAGAAGGACGGACATTTGGTGAATTATAGTAAGATTATTTTTGGAAAACCCCAATTGTCACTCTTCCAAATGCTCATATTCAATTTCTGTATGCACAGCCCTCAGTCCATCACCCATATATCCATCCATTGTAGCAGCGTGCAAAGCCATTTTTATTTGGTTTATTTATTCACCACTGATAAATACCTTTAATCCGTCCTTTTAAGGGCATATCGTGATGGGATATTTATCAGCAACTGCATCCCACTATCAATTTGCAATTGGTCACTGGCTTTGACATCAATACAACTTCTTATTACGGAGCCAAGGCATCGAAAACCTGCACATATCGAACATTTTCGGGCACGAGCAACTTGATGGTCTTATGAATGCTTCAAATCATGTGCTTTCATTCGGTAGATGTCAAAGGACTTTCTCCATGAGCTGAAAGATGCAAGAAACACCCCAGGTAGCTAGCAATGCCCAACTCACTCTGGCTGAACAATTTTCCAGCTGTACCGACAATGAACCTGTAAAGTATTCGCTGTAAAGTACGTGGCCAAAGGATGGTCTTAAATAAAAGCCATTGGTTTGGACACTTGGTATTCTGCACCTCGTAAATAGTGATATGCCTAATTATTCACTTCAAAAGCAATAACTCTTAAGGCCACGATTTTAAGAACCAAAGACGATACGAGAGTCAACTGCTGCGTTCGGTGTCCATTTTCTGCCAGCATGGGGACCAACGGACGATCGCGCTGCTCGGAGACCAGCTGGCATGGTGTGTGGGCAGCGGCTGGGCAGAGATGCGTCCAGTCACAGTGGCTACGTAACAGGGCAGAGCGACTGGTTCAGGAGACTGCGGAGGTCGCTGGGACTCAGAGGGCGGAAAGGGTGCACTGCTTAGGTATGAAATGCACAACATCACGTCATTTTATCAATCTAACCAGGTATTTGTGGAGAGCGAGAGTGAGTTCGCTAACACATATCCAAAGTCGGTGGATACCATGATGTCTTCCCACAGAGGTTCCACCCTGTGCAGATTTGACCTAATTGCCTCCCCAAGTATCTGCTACACTGTTTTCCTCGCTGTTTCGTTATTATTAGCACCTTTTAGAAGTTGTTAGAAATAATTATATTTCAAGCAGTTGATTCTCCTTTACTTTGGAATTGAACTCACCTATGGTGAGTTGCAGGTGCCTGCAATATAAAAATCACTCATCCAACCAGTTTGAATGGAGAAAAGGAGTCATTCTGCTGTTTTGTTTCACTGTGTGTACCGCATTGAGCATGGAGAAAAGAAAGACAACCAGAGAATTGTCTGAGGAGGTCAGACACAAAATTATAGCCAAGCATGGACAATCTCAAGTCTACAAGTCCATCTCCAGAGACCATGTTCCTGTGTCCACCGTACGCAATGTTATCAGGAAGTTTAAGGCCCATGGCACTATAGCCAACCTCCCTGGACGTGGCCGCAATAGAAAACTTGATAGAAGATTGCAGTGAAGGATTGTTTGAATGGTGGAGAAAGCACCTCGATCAACTGCCAAACAGATTCAAGCTGACCTTCAGACACAAGGTACGACAGTTTCAACTCGCACCATCCGTCGCCAACTCAATGAAAGGGGATTCTATGGTAGGAGACCCAGGAGGACCCCACTGCTGAGACAGAGGGACATAAGAAAGGCCGACTGGCGTTTTCCAAAACACACCTCAACAAGCCAAAATCCTTCTGGGATAACGTCCTGTGGACAGATGAGACCAAATTAGAGCTTTTTGGGTAATGCACATCATCTCTATGTTTACAGAAAAAAAAAATGAAGCCTTCAAAGAAAAGAACACCTTCCTTACAGTCAAACATGGAGGAGGTTCAGTGATGTTTTGGGGTTGCTGTGCTGCCTCTGGCACTGGGTGCCTTGAATGTGTGCATTGCATCATTAAATCAGGAGTTTACCAAGGCATTTTGGAGCGCAAGGTTCAACCCAGTGTCAGAAAGATGGGTCTCTGTTGAAGGTCATGGGTCTTGCAGCAGGACAATGACCCCAAACACACTTCAAAAAGCACCCAGGAATGGTTCAAGACAAAACGCTGGACTCTTCTGAAGTGGCCAGCAATGAGTCCAGATCTAAATCCCATTGAACACCTGTGCGGAGATTTGAAAACAGCAGTTGGGAGAAGACTCCTTCAAATCTGGGAGAGCTGGAGCAATTTGCACAAGAAGTGTGGGCCAAACTGCCAGCAGAGAGGTGTAGGAAGCTCATTCATGGCTACAGGAAGCGCTTGACTGCAGTTATTTTGTCACAAAGGCTGTGCTACCAAATATGAAGTCTCGGGTGTCAATTATTTTCGAGTTATTTGAAAAATGTGCAAGGGTGCCAATATTTTTGGCCACGACTGTACAGCATGATATCTCAAAACGTTGTGGATGGATTGGGACGAAACTTGGTGAACAGCTTGGATGTGCCACAAGGAAGAGCTGATTCAATTTTGGTGAAGATTTGAATCCGGATCCGGATCAGGGAAACATCCCTGATCGAAGTGATTCTAAGTGATTCTTCACCATTGAGATATGGGGCTAAAACCGATATATAGCATGATATCTCAAATCGTTATGGACAGATTTGGATGAAACCTGGTGGATGAGTGGGGTTGGTGATCCGGATCCGGCCTATCAGTTTGATACAAAACATGGACTGGTCAGCCTGGCGGAGGTACGTGCTCTACCGAGTGCCGCGTTCTAGTTACCCTGCGCTCACGAAGCTAAAGGCAGGGTTAAGCATTCAGGTCCGTCCGTACCTACGTACAATCGTACATACATCGTACGTACGTACGTGCGTGTCTGCATTTTAAAAATTCATTTTCTCGGCAACCGTTGGGCCGATTGACATGAAATTTTCACCATAGGAGGGCCTCGTCCTGTAGAATATTTTAGTGAATATTTTGACGTCACAGGTCACGTGGTACGGGCGCAATCCTGGAAAAAAACCAAAAAACTTTGCACCTCTATATCTCAAAACCCGCTGCACAGACATAATTGAGACGTCTCATTGCAAAGAACTCTCCATGCGGAATAACATAGGTGAATGATGACGTCATAGCTGCCACCGTTATGACGTCATAATTCGACAAGTAAAAAACTATCCGATCAGGATGAAATTTCTTGAGCATCTTCTCGGTATAAATTGATTCAGAAATAAAGTTATAATGACGTCGTAGGTCACGTGGTTCGGACGCCGTATTGTTTTGAGTGAAAAACCACTAAAATCAAATGTTCTCTTAAACGACTGAACAGATCGAGGCCAAACTTTGCAGGCAGAATCGCATACCCATGACAAACAAAAAAGTCAGCGAGAATGACGTCATGCGTCACATGGTTTCGGAGTTATGACGTTTTTAAGCATAAACTTTTAAAACCAAGCTTCTCTCTCATTTGTAATCCTATCGAGGGGAAACTTCACAGATGTGTTCAGCATATCAGTCTACTGAAATGACCTTTTGGAATTTGCGATAGGTCACGTGGTTTGGAAGATATAAATGATTAAACGAAAATATGAAAAAATTTATA
Source organism: Myxine glutinosa (assembly GCF_964187855.1). NCBI lineage: Eukaryota > Metazoa > Chordata > Myxini > Myxiniformes > Myxinidae > Myxine > Myxine glutinosa. The sequence continues at coordinate 29,191,974 of NC_136265.1, forward strand.
ACTCTTGAACCGCTTCATTGATCGACGTGTAACTTTATATTGTAGAGGTAATGAAGTGTAACATGTGTGCAAAATTTCAAGATGATTGGATGTACGGTCTGGAAGCTAGAAGTTGTTATTGCGTGAAGAAGAAGAGGGCATGGAATTAATTATCACACTGCACATGACGAGCAGGTAAAGTACGGAGCGACCTCACGGGGTCATTTTGACCTCAAATAAAATTCTGTTTTCAGATTTGTCGATCGCTGATGTATATTAACACAGGACCAAAACATATTTGGCGGAATTCCGACGATTTTTGACAAAAATATAACATTTGTGTCTGCATTTCAGTAAAGTGTGTGCTGTGTCAGCATTTTAAAAATTGAAACGTGGCTCATTGTAAATAACTCCATATGGGGAATAGGTGTTGTTAACGATGACGTCATTGGTGCCGTAATTACGACGTCATAATTCGACAGGGACAATGCTTAGTCTGATCAGTTTGAAATTTATTGAGCATGATCTAATGCAACAATTATTCAGAGAATATAAATTTATGATGTCATCGCTCACGTGGTCTGGCAGCCATATTGGATCAAAAAAAAAGAAACGTTCAAAAATAGAAGAGTTGGCTCACACCAAGTTGACTGCGCAGGGTAAGTATTCTATGAATACCATCTAGTTATTATTGTGCCGTGTTTATGCCAGAAGGTGTCGAGTCAGCCCACGGTTTGCTGGATTGTCGTAAATGTTTCCATGGCTGTAAAATATCTCTGGACTGGTTGCGACACCATAGCCGGGTGCTGCTGAGACACCCCTGAACCATGGCTGAGACTTGGGATATGGCCAGGGTATTGATACACCATGGCCTGCTCTTTTCACGAAGGTACCTTGGTTATACGAACCTCAAGGATTTCATGGCCAATGGAAAGAAAACTCGTTCGAGTGTGACATTGGGATCTTTCAAGATGCAGTAGACCATTTAATTTTGGGTCTCGTGAACCGTGGTGTGACCAATTTGACGAAACAGATATTGACAGACGTAGCCTATCGAGGCCAGAACTGGTATAAGAAATATCCTTCAGCTAAACTAATCCCTACTACCCACACCGTCCTTTTTGTACACTTCGACCACAAAATTTTACAATGCATGACAATCTGATAGTCCGGCAGCTAAGCTAAATATGGCATTGGAGGAGCTGTGCTCCCACGTCAATCGGAAGAATGGACGCGATAAAAAGCTGGAATTCGTCCGAGTTTCTTTATTGTCACAAAACGACTCGGGTACTCTGAAAAGCCCGTTTATCGGGCAGCAATATATATACACACATTATCCCGGAGCGTTTGCCCGGGAAAGGCGAGAGAAGGCGTGGCCGGCCGCCGGGCGTCCCAGGCGCGGCCTGGCAAGTCGAGAGCGGGCGTGGCCGGGCGTCCCGGCCGAGGCCTGGCAAGTTGAGCGCGGGCCTGCCCGGGCGTCCTGGACGAGCCCGGCATGGTGATCGCTCCGCGTCCTTGGTAGGTGCAAGGCGATTGTGTAAACCCAGCGGTAGCCGCTACACACGTCCCCCCAGAATCGACTTGCACCGGCAGGGTCAATTTGAGGGGGGTCCTGATGACCCGGCCGAAGCGACCCCTGGCGGGTCGTGGGGGGGGGGGGGGGGGGTCCGGTGTGGTGGTGGGCGGTCGAGTGGGTGGCACCGTGTACGGGGGGCGGCCTCGCCACGGCGGAAGGGCCAACCGTGGCGGTTGGTCGATGTCCACGTGCGCCGGCTTGAGGCGGTCCACCGCAATCCGGTCCGACCTGCCGCCGATGTCGATGACGAACGACTTGTCGTCCCGTCGCAGGACCCGGAAGGGCCCGTCGTACGGCGGCCAGAGTGGCCCCCGATGTGCGTCATGACGCACAAAAACGTACTCCGCTGTGCGAAGCGCTGGGGGGACGTAGGACTGGGGGTCACCGTGGTGGGATGTTGGCACGGGGGCAAACCGTCGGGCGGCCTCCTGGAGGTCCGAGCGCTGGTGAGCTGCGGACCAGGGACTGGTAGCGTCGGGCACGAATTCGCCCGGGACGCGTAGCGCCTGGCCGTAGACAAGCTCGGCGGTGGATGCCCGGAGGTCCTCCTTGGGGGCCGTGCGGAGGCCCAAAAGGACCCACGGCAGCCGGTCCGCCCAACCGCCGCCTTGAAGGCCGGCCATGAGCGCGGCCTTCATGGAGCGGTGGAATCGCTCGCACAACCCGTTGGCTTGGGGGTGGTAGGCCGTAGTACGCTGGAGCTTGACCCCCAGGTTGCGGGCGACCGTGCCCCACAGCTCGGATGTGAACTGCGGTCCGCGGTCTGACGAGATGTCCGCCGGTGCGCCGAAGCGGGCGACCCAGGTGGTGATGAAAGCCTGCGCCACGTCGGCGGTGGTGGTGGAGACGAGGGGAATGGCCTCCGGCCACCTGGTGGTCCAGTCCACCATGGTGAGCAGGTGTGTGAACCCCCGTGATGCGGGGAGGGGGCCCACCAGATCCACGTTGACGTGGTCGAAACGTTGTTCGGGCACGGTGAAAGGTGCCAGCGGGGCCTGGGTGTGTCGGTGGACCTTGGCCTGTTGGCAGGCTGTGCAGGTGCTGGTCCAATCGCGGACGTCCCGTCGAAGGCCGTGCCAGACGAATCGCGCCGACACCAGCTTCTGGGAAGCTTTCCGGCCCGGGTGGGAAAGGCCGTGGAGGGAGGCGAAGATGCGGCGTTGCCAGGTAACGGGCACGATGGGGCGAGGCTGGCCTTGGGAGACGTCGCAGAGCAGGACAGTGTCCGCGAAGGGGATGTCGGCCAGGCGGAGGCCCGTGTCCGCCGCCCGGAGGGCTTGCACCGTGGTGTCGGTGGTTTGGTCCGCCGCCATAAGCGCGAAGTCCACGCCGAGGTGGACCGCGTTCGCGCTGGCCCGAGAAAGACAGTCGGCCATGGCGTTGTTTTTGCCGGCGACGTGCCGGATGTCCGTGGTAAACTCCGACACGGCGGAGAGGTGGCGCTGTTGGCGGGCCGACCACGGCTCCGTGACCTTGGCCATTGCGTAAACCAACGGCTTGTGGTTGACGAACGCCGTGAAGGGTCGGCCCTCCAGGAGGTGGCGGAAATGGCGAACGGCCAGGTGTAGACCGAGGACCTCACGGTCAAACGTGCTGTATTTGAGCTCGTTCGGCCGGAGCTGCCGGCTGAAAAAAGCGAGTCGCTGCCAAACCCCGTTCACCCATTGCTCATGTACGGTGCCCACCGCGTAGTCGGAGGCATCCGTGGTGAGGGCGATGGGAGCGTTGAGCACCGGGTGAGCGAGCAGTGTTGCGTCGGCGAGGGCCCGCTTTGAGCTTTGGAAGGCCGCGTCCATTGCTGCGGACCAGACGATGTCGTGCTTGGCCGGCTTGCCCCGGAGGGCTTCGTAGAGGGGCCGCATGAGTTGAGCAGCGCGGGGCACGAAGCAGTGATAGAAATTCACCATTCCCAGGAATTCCTGCAGGGCCTTTATGGAGCGGGGACGAAGAAACGTTGTGATGGCCTCGACCTTGATTGGCAGCGGCACGGCCCCGTTCTTGGTGATGTGGTGGCCCAAAAAATCAACGGCCGTCGTGCCGAAGTGGCATTTGGCCGGGTTGACGATGAGGCCTTGCTCGCTGAGGCGCCCGAACAGTGTTCGGAGGTGGAGGAGGTGCTCGGCCTGGGACGTGCTGGCGACGAGGATGTCGTCCAGATAAACGAAGAGGAACGGCAGGTCACGCAGCACGCCGTCCATCAAGCGCTGGAACGCCTGAGCCGCGTTCTTGAGGCCAAACGGCATCCGTAGGAATTTGAATAAGCCGAACGGCGTGATGATGGCCGTTTTAGGGACGTCGGCCGCCCTGACAGGTACCTGGTGATATCCCCGAATGAGATCGATTTTTGAAAAAATGACCCGTCCTGCCAGACGGGCGGAGAAGTCTTGGATGTGCGGGATCGGATACCTGTCGGGGGTGGTAGCGTCGTTAAGGCGGCGGTAGTCGCCACATGGGCGCCAGCCGCCCCCTGGCTTTGGGACGATGTGTAGTGGCGAAGCCCACGTGCTATCGGAGCGCCGCACGATGCCGAGGTGTTCCAAAGCGTCGAACTCGGCTTTGGCCACGGCGAGCTTGGCTGGGTCGAGGCGGCGGGCTCTGGCGTAGACCGGCGGGCCCGTGGTTGGTATGTGGTGCTCGATCCCATGTCGTACTGCGATGGCCGAAAACGTCGGCCGCGTGAGGGCCGGGAACTCCGTGAGCAGGCGAGCAAACTCGTTCGCCGCCGGGAGGGCGCATGCCAGCTCGGTCGGAGCGGAGCTGCTCAATGTGCATACCAGGGAGCTGAAGGTCTCGGCGTTGATGAGGCGACGCCGTTGGACGTCCACCAGCAGTCCGTGTGTGCAGAGGAAGTCGGCGCCTAGCAGAGCCATGGGCACGTTTGCGGTTACAAACGTCCAAGTAAAGCGTTGGCCGCCGAAGCAGAGGGTGATGTTGCGCGGGCCGAAGGTGCGGATGGCCGATCCGTTGGCCGCAAGCAAGGAGGGGCCGCAAACCGCGGACTGCCTGTCCTGATCAGAGGCGGGTATGACGCTCGGTTGGGCGCCGGTGTCGCACAGGAAGCGCCGTCCGGACGCTTTGTCCGTGATGAAAAGTAAGTTGCCCGTGTGGCCGGCGCTCATGGCTGGTAATGAACGCCGGCCCGGCCGTTTCCCGGCCTGCCGAAGGTGCACGGGGGTCGGCATGTCCGGGCCTTCTGTCCGAACCTGGCATGATAGTAACACCATGCTTGGTCAGGTGGAGGCCCCGGTCGTCGTGCTGGAGGTGGTCGGCTCGGCGTAGCGGCCGCCAATTGCGTCGGCAGTTCGGTCTTCGACCGTGCCGGGTGCTCGGGCGCCATGGGCGTTGCGTCGGACGGCGGTGGGCCCCAGGTCGCTGCTGCAATGCGTTGGCCTGCCGCGGAGATCTTGTCGGCTTCCCTGGCGAGGGCGCAGGGATCCGTGATCGTCGTACTTGCCAGGGCGAAGCGTACCAGGCTAGGCAGCTGACGGAGGAACAGCTCCCGGAACAGGATTGCCGGAGAGTGCTCGCCGAGCAGCGAAAGCATGTAGTCCATTCGCTCGGACGGGCGCGTGTCGCCGAGCTTGGGCAGGTCGAGCAGGCGCCGTGCGCGTTCCGCCGATGGGAGGGTGAAGCGTCGAGGAGGAGCTTTTTAATCGTGCCGTATTTGTCAGCGGCTGGCGGGCTCTCGAGGAGGCTCAGGGCGCGGGCCGCGGTGGCTGAACCGAGCGCTGCTACCACATGGTGGAAGCGGGTGTCGTCGGCCGTGATGCCACGCAGGGTGAACAGGGAGTCCGCCTGGGCGAACCAAACCGCCGCGTGAGCCTCCCAGAAGGTAGGCAGTTTAAGGGCAACTGCCGTGTCCATGTCGGTCGGTCACCAATGTAGGAGCTGTGCTCCCACGTCAATCGGAAGAATGGATGCGACAAAAAGCTGGAATTCGTCCGAGTTTCTTTATTGTCACAAAACGACTCGGGTACTCTGAAAAGCCCGTTTATCGGGCAGCAATATATATACACACATTATCCCGGAGCGTTTGCCCGGGAAAGGCAAGAGGGGGCGTGGCCGGGCATCCTGGCCGCGGCCTGGCAAGTCGAGCGCGGGCCTGCCCGGGCGTCCTGGACGAGCCCGGCATGGTGATCGCTTCGCATCCTTTGTAGGTGCAAGGCGATTGTGTAAACCCAGCGGTAGCCGCTACAGCATAACAATTGTGCATTTTGTGAGGAAAGCACCAAATTTGGCACACTAGTAGACTATCATATTATGAAAAGATCTGGATATTGGGCCATCTCAGATTCAGAGATTTGATTTTTGCAAGATTTGCAGATTTTGCAGATTTGCAAGCTGAGGTTGCAATGCCAGGGACGGCCGACTCCTTCCTGTGAGCTGCCCACGTCACCCGCACAAGAAGAGCTCATCAAATCATTGCAGCGGCACTGCACATCCTGCAACACCGTGCGTATGAACGCCACTGTATGACATATGCTGATGATGCAGAAGACCTGCCTGAGTTCGAAGACCGGTGTCACCAGAGAGGAGAAGACATTCCCAACTTTCAGTACTGGGCAACTGTGCTGGAACTAGAGATGTTGGTACTGGTCTACGTGTGTTCTTTGCGGCAGGCTTCACTCACGATGTACCTTGATGCCCTGATGGAACTGGTCCCATGGTTCCATGCCTTAGACCACACACACTATGCCAGGTGGGTCCCTGTTCACCTGAGGGACATGGTTGCACTCCCAATGAAGCACCCAGATGTAGCCAGAGAATTCAGGGCTGGCAACTTCACTGTACAGAAGACGAAGAAGGTGTTCTCTTCGATCCCAATCGAATTGAAATCTTGCAAAAATCAAATCTCTGAATCTGAGATGGCCCAATATCCAGATCTTTTCATAATACGATAGTCTACTAGTGTGCCAAATTTGGTGCTTTCCTCACAAAATGCACAATTGTTATGCTAAGTTGCCCCAATATGAGGCAAGAGGCCTAAGAGTGGTTCCACCACTGTGCGTTTGCTCCGTTCAAAACAAACCAAGACCACATGTTTGGTTCGATTGACATGATTTACCAAGGTAGCCGCAGATTTTTTTTCCCAGGAATGTGTCTGCGTGAAAATTCGATGTAATTATTTATAGATTGCTGTCGTACTACCAACCACAATGGATAACTGCATTATCGTCGTCCTTTTTATAATCGTGCTCATCCACCTCCCTCCTCTCACTCCTCACCTCCTCCCCAGAGGAAAGAGAGCGCAGCTTGTATTTTTGGCGCCAACAATTCATCTCTCGAGCATCTGCATTAGAGGAAGAAGCAAAGCGGCTCCTCGACTCCCACCTGCGCGTGCAGCACGCCAACCGTACCAGTGCCCACCCTCTGGATGTTGTGCGGCGATGCATCGAGCACAGGTGCATACATGTAATATTCTCCTTAATTATCCACAGCATTCGCTAATTTTATCTCCGCCACCGAAGGTGGATGGAGGTTATGTTTTCACCCCTGTCTGTCTGTCGGTCCAGGTATCTGTCTGTGGACAGGATATCTCAAACGGTTGTGGACGGATTCGGATGAAATTTGGTGGAGAGGTTGGGTATGCGACAAGGACGAAATGATTCGATTTTGGTGAAGATCCAAATCCAGATCCGGATACGGGAATTTTTTTAATTTTAAAGCGATTCTCCATAATTGAAAAAGGGCCAAAAACGATATATAACGATATATTTCAAGAAGTTATGGATGGAATACGACAAAACCTGGTGGACGAGTTGGTTCGGTGACAAGAACAAGCCGATTCGATTTTGGTTCAGGTCCGGATCCAGATCGGCCTGTCAGTGGATGCAAACCGTAAACGGTTCAGCCAGGTGGAGGTGTGCGCTCTACCGAATGTGATTCTGGTTTCTATTTGTTTTGTTTTTCAAAATTGTTTTGTGTCAATTAATACAAATTAAAATGCAATTATAACATCTTCCCTTCCTTTCCTTTCATTACAATTTTGTCCCCCACTCTGCTTCAACTCTCCGACCACTCTTTTTTCTTCCCCTATCCTCTTCTTTACTCTTCCTCATTCTCTCCATCCAAACCCCACCACAACACCTACTCACATATGAAAAACTCGAATGCTTCCTGGTTTCTCAATGTGTGCGATCACGGCAATTGCAATGTGATTGGTATTGCAGCAACGATCACTCAATGGAGGCAATCTTCAATCCCGGAGAAAAATGGCTTTCAATCTGCATGGATGGAGTTGTAAATAATTTAGTTCATAAAAAAATTACAGTTAACCAGTCAATAAAAAAGTAAATAATTCAGTTAATTGTAAAAAATAACCCAATGTACATACATGAAGCTAAAATCATGCGTATGAGCACATGTAATACATTGTGGTTATATACCTGGGATCATTTCAATTGCACTGGGCCACGGACTAACACACCCAGGCCTGAGGCCTGCCTATCTGTGCTGCTTCATGGATTCGCGGTGCATGATTTTAATTGGAGACTTGGAGTGGAGTCAGGCCAGCTGTCCAGCCAATGGGTATAAAGCAGTGGGGTGGAGTCAGGCCAGCTGTCCAGCCAATGGATGTAAAGCAGTGGGGTGGAGTCAGGCCAGCTGTCCAGCCAATGGGTGTAAAGCAGTGGGGTGGAGTCAGCGCAGATGAAAACTAAGCCATGTCCCCTGAGCCAAAATTGGGTGCGACTGGGAAGGGTGGTCTGTAGTTAAGGTGATCGGTGGGTACAGTTTCGGGGCTACAGAGAGTGAGGATTTGGGGACACAAGATTTGGAAGCAAACACAGAATTGAGGTATTCGGCTTTCTCACGAGTGGAGTCAGCTGTGGTGCCGTTTGAAGAGAGGGAAGGGATGGAAGGGGAGCATCCTCCAGAGACAAACTTAGCAAGGTGCCACTCGGGTTTAGAGGAGGGAGACGAGTTTGAAAGTTAATTTTTGAGGTTTGACAGATGTTGTTTTCTGGTTCTCCTGAGATTGGACACACACTTGTTGCGGCCTTTGTAGAATGAGCGGAGATTGCCTTTCGTTGGGTTTGCTTTCCAATAAGAGAAAAGAAGTTGTTTCAGAGCCATCTGCCTCACCACAAGATTTACCGTACCATGGGCAAGAAGAAGGGTAGGATAATTGAAGACGAGATGGAAGGATCTTTGCATAAGAGAGCAGGCATCTTGATCTGAGAAGCATCAAGGTATTTTAACCTTCATATGCTTCTCAGAAGAAGATTAACACAATGCAATCCATGTTCAAGGTGTAAAAGCAACTCACGGTTAAATTAGACATCAAAATGTTATGGTTGAATTCGTCAGCGTTGTTGAACTGTGCCTAGTCGAGCATGTAGGCCTTGCATCGCACCTCAGACCATGTACTCGACTAGCCAGCTCGAAGTGTGGCTAAGGTCGTCTGAGCCAATCTTTCTTAACCCTTGGATGCAGTGATTGGGCCTCGGAGGCCCACAGGTTTTTTGTTGCAAAAACTATGCTGTACAATTTTTTTTTTGGAAAGAGCCTAATTTTCACCGACTTTCATGCTGTTACACAAAATTCAGTGACATAAATAAATAAATAAATTCATTCAGGCTCGTGGGAAAATCTTCATTCTTTACTTATAACCCGAAAATCCTACACGAATGCAGGCCTGGGGCCTTCGAGGCCCCGCATAAATGTTGTTGTACTACCATGTTATATCATTATTTTCTTGATATCAGCCTCATTATATGCTCCTATAACTTGGTTACAAATAATTCAGTGACAAAAATATGAAAAAAAAAAAACTTTACATGAATACATTTGTGGGGCCTCCGAGGCCCAATGACTGCATAGGTGTAGGATTTTTGACAGTTGGGGACATATACATTCTAAATAAAAGGATTAGCGAATCATATTTTTGGAGCAAATACTCCTCCATGAGCCTCAACTTTTTAGAGAAAAAAAGTTGAAAAACCAAGAACAAAATTTTTTTTTTCAAAAGAAAATAAAAAGATTCATTACTTGTATGGGATTCTTCCAACTAATAGGATCAATGATTCACATTTTCTGAGCAAATACACATCCATGAGCATCGACTTGGATTGAAAAAGGATGTGAAAGAAAAAAAATCTATATAAAAAAAAACATAACACGAATACATCTGTTGGGCCTCCGAGACCCAATGGCTGCATTTATGTAGGATTTTTGACGCCTGCATCTAAGGGTTAAATTCGACCTACTTGCGGACACGTACAGCTGAATGGAACCAGGAGAATTCCAGTGTGTCTGTTATGACGTGACACAGGTGGGCTTGAAATGCGAGTGCAATGGTTGGATGCACAACTCTTACGGAACCTTAGAAACTGTCTAAAGTGATCCCGTTTTTGGTAGTGAGTGTACATTTGTTCTTCATACCTATTTCCCGGCCCTTGTCACAGAGCCGCTCAAGGTGGTTGCGAAGCAGGTAAAAAGGTGCAGTCCGAGTTGCAAAGGGAACTGGAGATTGTCGAAACTGCACAGAACGTTCTTCATGAAATTGATCAACAACTCACGGAACGGATACGGTGTGCATACCTCATTCACTGGTGTCACGTGTGTGTCTGTTAACGCAATTAATGTTGGAATTCCAGTTTATTTTCCATAACATGCAGTTTTTGTCAATACTGTGGCACCCCTGCCTCTGTGCTGTTTAGTCTCGGTTCGATTCAAGACACAACTGTAAACTGTCACCCCTGTGCTTAACAGGCAGGGGGTTTGCACATAAATGAGTGTGCCATCCGTCGTTAAGCTGTGCCCGAGTAACCATCTTTGTAAAGCAAGGTTCAGATTCCTTGCTTGCCTTAGCTCCTTTACCCCGCTTTTTGTCTGATAAATGGAATCTTCTCCATATTTCCATCTAATCCCACTCTTCCCTCTCGCCCTTCAGTGGCGACTTGCTGCCATCTCATCATGTCATTCCCATTCGTACTCCTGATTGCCATTAATCCACCTGCACTGTTTCTCTCAAATCATATGTATTACTTATGTCCCTTGTCCACATTTTTTCCAAACTGTCCTAATGTCAGTATGATAGCTAGGCCTCTATCCTAAGTCGAATTGTTCCTCAATAAGCCAGTCTTTATTTTTGAACTGCATACCTGTATATTTTGTTTGTTAGCCCGTCCCCTGTGCAGTAGGAGACGAGGTATTGTAATCACTTCTGTGTGTGTGTGTGTGTGTGTGTGTGTGTGTTTGTCCGGGCCGTAAGTTTTTTACCAATGGAGTTTTGTCATCAATTTTCAACAAAGCTTTATTATGAGAACGAGCGTGACGGCGCGCGGTTGGGTCTTCGCGGTCTTCAGGGTTTTTTGGGTCTTCGGGGTGTTTTGGGTCTTTGTGGTCTTTTGGGTCTTCGGGGCCTTTTCGATACTGTGGGCCTTTAAGGGTATTTTGGGTCTTTGGGGTGTTTTGAGTCTTTGGGATTTTTGGGGTCTTTAAGGGTCTTTGTAGTCTTCAGGGTGTTTTGGGTCTTTAGGGTGTTTTGGGTCTTTGGGGTGTTTTGGCTCTTCGGGGTGTTTTGGGTCTTCGGGGTGTTTTGGGTCTTCAGGGTGTTTTGGGTCTTCGGGGTGTTTTGGGTCTTCGGGGTGTTTTTGGTATTTTGGGTCTTCAGGGTCTTGGTTAGTCTTAAAGGTCTTGGGGGACTTAAAGGGTCGTCAAAGCTCTGAGGGGTCTCAGCAGTCGAAACGTAATTAAGAGTTCATTGACTGTGTTTTTGGTGTCAATTAATTGGTTTATTTGAAGAAGAAGAACAAGAAGACGTTTTGGTCGCATATAAACATACATAACCATATACATACGTTTGCTCTATTATAATAAGATATGGAGAAGCCAAATTAATAATTTGGTCAAAGGGTCAAAGGTCAGGGTCACATAAAATCGTTAATCTCCATCCGATTGACCTGAAATTTTAAGAATTTGCATATTGGGTCACTGAGTTGGTTTACCATTCAAAAGCAACAAGCTGATTGTTTTGTTTTTTCTTAGATCAAAAGGTCAAAGGTCAAGGTTGCATAAAATCAATAATTTTCACCCTATTGACCTACAATTCCAGGAAGTTGCATATCGGGTGACTGAATTGGTTCACTAATCAAAAGGTGGAAGTCGATTGTTTTTTTTTAGGTCAAAAGGTCGAAGATCAAGGTTGCTTCAAATCATCACTTTTTGTCCGATTGACCTGAAATTTTAAGAATTTGCACATTGGTCACAGAATTGGTTCAACGATCAAAAGGTAGAAGCTGATTTTTTTTTTTGATCCTAATCTGAAAGGTCAAAGCTGCGTAAAATAATAAATTTTCGTTTTGTATTTTTTTTGAACGGTTTTCCTTATTTTGAGCTTACAGAAGAAGAAGAAGAAGAAGAAGAAGAAGGAAGAAGAAGCTTTAGAAGAAGAAGAATATTGAAAACAAACGGACGCGGACACGCGTTGCATTTGCAGATGCTTTCTAGTTTTTATTTTAATATATCGGTTTATTTAGCTTGCGCGTAAATTTGACTTCCTTTTGAAAATAACATGTGAGTGGGAATTATAATGTTCCTCCTCTCCCCCACAACTATGAATGATCTAGTCTTGCACAAGTGAAACTGAAGCACAGATGTTAGTTCTTTTGTAAGTAGTTTCCAGCAGTGGGTGAGTTTGTTGATGCCATTTGAGAATAAGTAATGTTTCTTTGGTCTCCGAAACATTTTGAAAAGGGAAAAAGTTTTTGAATGCCCACCATATATTTACATTGCATTGTCTGTAATAACCGTATCATGACAAATTACGGGGTTGGCAGGATGGCCTAAAGGTAAACACACTGGTGAAGTGCGGTGCTACGCACACAACTTGCTTGCCAAAAAGGTAGGCCACAACGCGTTGGAAAAGAGTCTTTATTAGGAAAGCTCAAACTGTAGCACTCGGCGGGCTCGAGCTTGGAGCCCGCATATATGTGCCGGGGCCACGCCTAGTACCCGGGCGTGGCCGATCGGTCGATAGGCGGGGCTTGCCTTCCAGTTCCCCGCCTGGACGTTCGCGCCACCTGCTGGTGCGTTGAATTCGTATCCTCTTGCTTATGTCTGCCACACGCGCCCCCCCAGAATTCCCGCGCACCTGAAGGGTGAGTTTGCGGGGAAGCCGGATGACCTGGCCGAAACGCCCCCTGGCGATGGGTGCCGGTCTGGGGGGTGGCGGGACGGCAGGGCTGGGGGGTGCCGGGGGTCCGACCGCCGGGGGGCGGCCTCGACGCGGAGGAAGAACTGCTGGCGGGGGTGCCGGGGGTCCGACCGCCGGGGGGCGGCCTCGACGCGGAGGCAGAGCCGCTGGTGGGGGGTGGTCCGGATCGATATGGGCCGGCTTGAGGTGGTCCACGGAAATGCGATCCGGGGCACCGCTGATGTCGACCGTGAAAAATTTGTCCCCGGTCTCCAACACGCGGAAGGGCCCGTCGTACGGGGGCCGTAGCGGTGCCCGGTGGGCGTTGTGCCGGATAAACATGTACTTGGCCGTGCGAAGCTCCAGGGCGACGTGGGAAGGCGGGCAACTGTGGTGTGCCGTTGGCACCGGGGCGAACCTCCGGGCGGTCTCCTGAAGGGCGGAGCGCTGTTGTGCCGCGGACCAAGGAGCCGTGGAGTCGGGGATAAATTCCCCCGGTACCCGCAGTGGTTGCCCGAAGACCAACTCCGCCGAGGACGCGCGCAGGTCGTCCTTGGGCGCCGTCCTGAGGCCCAGCAGGACCCAGGGGAGTCTGTCGATCCAGCCGCCGTCGCAGAGGCTGGCCCGGAGCACGGCCTTCATGGAGCGATGAAAGCGCTCGCACAGGCCTTCGGCCTGGGGGTGGTAGGCCGTGGTGCGGTGTAGTTTCACCCCGAGCCCTTGCGCCACCGCGGCCCAGAGCTCCGAGGTGAACTGGGGGCCGCGGTCGGACGAGATGTCCGAGGGGGCACCGAAGCGGGCAACCCAAGTGGCGATAAAGGCTTGCGCCACCTCAGCCGCAGACGTCGCCGCCAATGGGACGGCCTCCGGCCACCGTGTGGTGCGGTCGACCATGGTGAGGAGGTGGGTGAACCCTCGCGAGGGGGGCAGAGGTCCCACCAAGTCGACGTGCACGTGGTCGAACCGCCGCTCAGGCACCGTGAACGGGGCCAACGGTGCCTGAGTGTGGTGGTGGACCTTTGCGCGCTGGCACGCGAGGCACGTCCTGGCCCAGTCGCGGACGTCTTTCCGGAGGCCATGCCAGACGAACTTTGCCCCGACGAGTTTCTGGGATGCCCTCGCGCCAGGGTGGGACAGGCCGTGGATGGCGTCGAACACTGGCCGCTGCCAGCCAGCGGGCACGATGGGGTGAGGCCGGCCAAGGGAGACGTCGCGTAGGAGGGCCGTGCCCACGACGTCGAACGGCACCTCGGTGACGCGGAGGCCCGTGACGGCGGTCCGCAAGGCCTGGACGCCGGGGTCGGCGGTCTGGGCCTCCGCCATCCGGGCATAGTCGACCCCGAGGTGGACCGCGTGCACGGCGGACCGGGAAAGGCAATCCGCCACCGGGTTGTCCTTACCCGCCACGTGACGGATGTCCGTCGTGTACTCGGACACGGCAGAGAGGTGGCGCTGCTGCCGTGCCGACCATGGCTCGGCGACCTTGGCCATCGTGAACACAAGGGGCTTGTGGTCAACGAAGGCTGTGAACGGGCGGCCCTCCAGCAGATGGCGGAAGTGTCGGACCGCCAGGTGGAGCCCGAGCAACTCACGGTCGAAGGTGCTGTACCGGTGTTCGTGCGGGCGAAGCTGCCGGGTGAAAAACGCCAGCGGTTGCCAAGCACCACGCACCAATTGCTCGTGCACCGCGCCCACCGCGTAATCCGACGCGTCGGTGGTGAGGGCGATCGGTGCATTGGGCGCCGGGTGCGCCAGCATGGTGGCGTCGGCCAGAGCCAGCTTTGCGCCCGCGAACGCCGCGGCCATCGGCTCCGACCATGCGATGTCACCTTTGCCCGGCTTGCCCCAGAGGGCCTCGTGCAAGGGGCGGAGGAGCTGGGTGACGTGGGGCACGAAGCGGTGGTAAAAGTTCACCATGCCCAGGAACTCCTGGAGCCCCTTGACCGTGCGGGGCCATGGGAAATCCCTGACCGCCTCCACCTTGGCCGGTAACGGGACGGCCCCGTGCTTGGTGATGCGGTGCCCCAAGAAGTCGATGGTGGTGACACCGAAACGGCACTTGGCAGGGTTGATGATTAGGCCATGCTGGCCCAGGCGTTCGAACAGCGTGCGGAGGTGGAGCAGGTGGTCTTCCCGGGACGAGCTCGCGACTAGGATGTCGTCCAGGTAGACGAACAGGAAAGGTAAGTCGCGCAAGACGCTATCCATAAGCCGCTGGAAAGCCTGAGCCGCATTCTTCAACCCGAAGGGCATCCTCATAAATTCGAAGAGGCTGAAAGGAGTGATGACGGCCGTCTTCGGGACATCGACCAGTTGGACGGGGACCTGATGGTAGCCCCGGATGAGGTCCACCTTCGAAAACACGGTCGTGTTCGCCAACCGGGCGGAAAAGTCCTGAATGTGCGGGACCGGGTAGCGGTCGGGGGTGGTGGCATCATTGAGCCGGCGGTAGTCCCCGCACGGCCGTCATCCCCCGCCGGGCTTCGGCACGATGTGCAGCGGGGAAGCCCACGCGCTGTTGGAGCGCCGTACGATCCCCAGCCGCTCCAGCGTGGCGAACTCCCTTTTCGCCACGGCGAGCTTCGTGGGCTCGAGCCGGCGTGCCTGGGCATAGACCGGCGGCCCGACCGTGGGGATGTGATGCTCCACCCCGTGTTTCACGGCCACCGCTGAAAAGGTGGGCCGCGTGAGGGCCGGGAAACTAGCGAGGAGGCGGGTAAAGTCGTCCGCTGCCGGAAGCGTGCAAACTAAACCCGCCGGGACGGAACCCTCCAGCAAGCCGCTTGGCAAGCCGCTCGGTGAGCCGCTCAGTGAGCCGCTCAACGAGCTGCTCAGCGAACAAGCGAGCGAGCTAAAGGTTTCTGCCTGGATAAGCCGTTTGTGCTTTACGTCGACCAGCAACCCATTCGCACATAGGAAGTCCGCACCGAGCAATGCCATGGGCACGCTAGTGGTCACGAACGACCATTCAAAGCGCTGCCCTCCGAACCGCAGGGAGAGGCAGCGCTTCCTGAATGTGCGGATGGGTGTACCGTTGACGGCAAGCAACACGGGGCCCCGGCCCGCGGTTCGCTTGTCGGACGTGTAGGCTGGGATGACGCTTACCTGCGCTCCTGTATCGCAGAGGAAACGGTGCCCGGACAAGGTGTCCGTGATAAAGAGGAGGCTGCCGGAATGGCCGACGCTCAGGGCCGCTACCGAGCACCGGCTTGGTAGTTTCCCGACTTGTCAAACGAGCACGGCTGGCAGCACTTCCTAGCCTTGTGGCCGAACCTGGCGTGGTAAGAGCACCAGGCTTGCGGCGGCGGGGGCTTCGGCGGCCGCGGTTTTCTCGGCTGCGGTGGTGGTGGTGGGCAGGGCACGGCGGCGGCCACGAGGGACGCAGCAGCATCAGCCTCGGGATCCACGACGGCCGCACCGTGACCCGACCGCGTGTCGCAAGCCGCGAAGAACCTGTCGGCCTCTGTAGCCAGGGCGCGGGGTTCTTTTATTTTTGAACCGGCCAGCGCGAGGCGTACCTGTGCGGGTAGCTGGCGTAGGAAGAGCGCCCGAAATAAGAAATCCGGGGCTTGGTCACCCAGCAACGACAGCATATGATCCATCCGCACGGATAGTCATGTGTCGCCGAGTTTGGGAAGGTCCAGGAGGCGGTCGGCCCGTTCGATCTCCGTGAGGCCGAACGTGGCGATGAGGAGACGTTTGAGCGCCCCGTACTTGTGGTTGACCGGCGGGTGCCGCAGGATGGACATGACTCGGGCGGCAGTGCCGGGCCCGAGGGAGGCGACCACGTGGTAGTAACGGGTCTCATCCGCCGTTATGCCTCGAAGCTGAAATTGTGCTTCGGCCTGCACGAACCACACATCGGCCTGTGCTTCCCAAAACTCCGGGAGTTTTACTGTGACGGTGTTGTTGGCCATGGCGCATTTGGTGGACAGCAACGGCTGAACCAATCGGGGTCACCAGTGAAGTGCGGTGCTACGCACACAACTTGCTTGCCAAAAAGGTAGGCCACAACGCGTTGGATAATCAAAAGAGTCTTTATTAGGAAAGCTCAAACTGTAGCACTCGGCGGGCCCGAGCTTGGAGCCCGCATATATGTGCCGGGGCCACGCCTAGTACCCGGGCGTGGCCGATCGGTCGATAGGCAGGGCATGCCTTCCAGTTTCCCGCCTGGACGTTCGCACCACCTGCTGGTGCGTTGAATTCGTGTCCTCTTGCTTGTGTCCGCCACACTGGCATCTAAGCCGTCTAACCTGGGTTTGAATCCGGAACCAGGTGTAAGTTGCCATCCCGGTGTTTCACAGGCAGGGTGAGTCATCAATGTGTTTGCCGTCCCTCGGACCGACGTTGAATGGGCTTCCCGTCTGCCAGAATTAGTTGGTGGACATTAAAGATCCCAAGATCCCACGGTGTCCTTCGCGAAGAGTGGGCGAGCTATCATCGGCACCATGAATAAATTACAAATTCCTGCCCGAGCCAGCAGAGGGCATTGCATCTGAACGAAGAAGAAGAATGCAATTCATTTGTAGAATTGACACTGTCAGCGACAAAGCCACGCATCAGTGACACAGCCACGCATCAGCGACACAGCCACCCATCAGCGACACAGCCACGCATCAGCGACACAGCCACCCATCAGCGACACAGCCACGCCATCAGTGACACAGCCACGCCATCAGCGACACAGCCACGCATCGGCGACACAGCCATGCATCGGCGACACAGCCACACATCGGCGACACAGCCACGCATCGGCGACACAGCCACGCATCGGCGACACAGCCACGCATCTGCGACACAGCCACGCATCAGCGACACAGCCACACCATCAGCGACACAGCCACGCATCAGCGACACAGCCACACCATCAGCGACACAGCCACGCATCAGCGACACAGCCACGCATCAGCGACACAGCCACACCATCAGCGACACAGCCACGCATCAGCGACACAGCCACGCATCAGCGACACAGCCACACCATCAGCCAATGATGCTACCCTGCAGCCTTGGCGCTGCATTCGAATGAAGAAGAAGAATGCAATATAATTGTTAGAATTGGCACTGTGTTCTCATGTGCATTCTGATTGTGTCCGCGTGGCTTCTTGTTGTGGCATGTCGCAGGTGTAACCGCGCCATGTGGCGTGCTCTGGACCGGGATCTCAGCGGAAAGATGACTACCCTTGAGCTGGAAACTCGAGCAATTCACGTGATTCTTAAAGATTCGGAGCAGGGTCAAATGGAGCAGGCACAGGTGCAAGGTCAAAATGGCGGACTTGCAGAGGGTCGATCAAATCTTGGCGAAAATGGGTGTGTTCCAATTTTGTGTGTATTGTTCTGTTTGTTGGGGGTAGACAATGATTACTTTAGAACCAGGTAGAATGTATGGATTAATATGCTCCGAATGTCGTTTAGCCATCATGATGTAAATAAATCAGCTCCGGGTGTTCAGATTAAGTGTTACGTGTGGCCATACGGAGGGTCGCTCTTGTGTTAATTAATTTAGGGATTATGTTAATTAATCCCCTGTGTGTCGATGCCTCTGTAATCTATACCTTTGTTACTTATGACAATGCACTAGACATAAAAATCGCCCATTAAACTACACTAATTAACAATAAAACCACCGGAAATCACGCATCAAGCCCTACCGCTGACGACCCCAACTTGGATAGCAACATCGAAGCAGGCAAGGCCGAGAGCCATGCGTACGATGGGACTTGCTGATAGGAGCAGAGATGGACTACAAAGAGGTGGCACATGGTGATTGGTGAAGCAGGCACGGATGACGTCAGAGCCTGGCTGATAAAAGAACGCTCTGGCGGACATTTTCTCTCTCTTGCTTCCTTCTCGTTCTGGATGTCAAAGTGGACCGTTGTTCTTGCTCTCTGCACGAGAGGCTTCATCATTAATGGCCGCGTTCTGAGACTTTCTGGTGGTCAAGAAGAGGCGGAAGAGCCGCGGACGGAGAGCTGCAGTTTTCCAGGCAAGAACAACGCGCGGACGAGCGCTGCTTGCTGCTGCAGCGTGACGAGGCCAGGGGTGAGCGAGACGCCCAGTGAGGCCTGCTTCGCACCAACGAGAGCATTTCGTGCGCAACGATGACAAGGCCTCGGACGGTCTTTGGGGGTTCCTGGCAGGACGCACCGATCGAGTAGAGCTCAGTGCCATAAAATTACACCTTTTATTTTTACATCATTATTTTTATCCTTCGTCTGTTTTCGAGTCTGTTGTGGGGACGTCCCAATTTAGGAATTTCGTTTTATCGTGTATTTTGTTTGTACCAGAATTTCTTTCATTAAACCTGTTATTTTTTTTGTACATTTTAAACCCGTTTTCGTTTGAGGTTATTTATTGCAGGTTTGAAGACTGCGGGTGGGATCGTGAAGGTAAACTCTGGTCTCCCCTCCCCCACTTGCCCCAACTCGTATGCTCCGCTATATTTTTTAACTGAACGCCTCGGAGTAACAGCTCGTTTGGTCATCCGTGCTACCCTACGGTGTTCACCAAGGGTAGTCACACGACAGTATATTATATCATATTCGTATTATTCAGGTTAACAATGAAATATCTTTTCATTGAAATATCAAATATCTTGCACAATGCCATGTGTACAGCTTCCTCCCACCCTTCTAGAAATTCTGCTTGCCCCCCTCCTACACAGCCATTTCCGGACATGTGCTTTCACATGGTCATAAGGTTGAATCCCAATGCCATGTAGATTCTCCTCGAGTGGTCAGAATAGATGGAAATCACATGATGTTTATTTTTCTTTGTCGGGATTGTAATGGTCAGTGGAGGTTAAGTGCTTCTCATCCCAACGTGTACTGTACATTAGCAATTGTGTCCCACGGGGTGTTTGCTTTATTGAATTACGAGAGCGAAGAAATGGTGGTTTCCACAATTCAAATAGTGATGCACAGATCTGCCGCAGAGTATCTCCCACATTTATGTGACGATTGGTCAAAATGAACTGTTCGAGGGTAATATTTGCAGGAGCCCTATCGTGCTCAGGTTGCGTCGCCTGCCTGCATTGTACCAATCTGACAGTTTAGAGGTGGGTTAGGCATCAAACCCAAGCCTGACATCTCAAAGGTGAATATACTACTTTTGAGCAGTCCTGCCCCACCCTGTCACCCCGCTGTGATTTTAATGTGATGTGGATGATTATTTTTCTCTTTCAGTTTCTATGATACTTTCTTTCTCTCTTTTCATCTTGCTTGTTGATTTGTTCTTCTTTCTTTAGCGGTCTAAGCCTAGATCAATGGATTTACCTGTGCCAAGCACGACTGACCGGAGCAGACAAGGAGCTTGACTGTTCTGCTAAGCTGCTGTCCATGGTGGATCAACAACTCCTTAAGATCAGCGAAGACCTGGCCAAACAATGGCAAGCTGTTAAAGAGGCTTTGAATAGGAGGATTGATGAAATCAGGCATGCCAAAGGCATGCTGGAGGATCGGGTGGCACAGGTATATTCTTGGGAAAAATGCCAGGGGCAAAGAAAAGGCCCCTTTATATAAGGGTATGTGCCATGTGCCAAAGTATAGAAAAGAAGGGACATTCCATAGCTTGCAGATATTCAACAATAGAAATGCCAAACAATAGAAAATAAGGGACATTCAAAAAATCTCATGTGCATGCTGGACTACCCTTGTGTTCTTAGGAGGAACCAAGTAATTCTCTAGAAAAGTTCATATAAAGGAAACCGACATTTCATTGATGTGATGTCATATTTTCAGAGAGAAGGTCACACCAATGGAGTGAACAACTGACACTGCTTAATTTGGCTTCTGCTCCGTTGGTTTCGTGTGTTACGTACATGTGATCTGTGTGTTGTGAAGGTGGTGGGAGAACAGGAAGCTTGTGAAAGAACCATCACAAAGCTAGCCCATGCAAAAGAAACCTTGCAGGCTCCACTATGCCTAGTCGAGGCCCAACGTGCCTGCCGTAGCCTGCGGCCTGGACATGAGCGACGCTCTGATGATGTCCGTATCACCCTGGACAAGGAGCAACAACAGCTGATGCAGAACAAAGAAAGGTGCGGCCATCACAGCACAAATGCACCTGGAACAGCAGCAAAAACCCAATTTTTATGAGAATATGAGTCAGAAATTCCAATTTTATCACATGGTCGGTGGAATACACCTATTGGCTGCATATGACAGCTCACCGGAAATGGGATGAGATGAGGTTTCTCTGGCTGTAAACCTGGCAGGCCTAGTTTTTCCAACTTGCTGATCAGAACTTCCGGTTCCGGGTTCTTTCCTGGCCAGATGGCATCTGCTATGCTGTGAGAGGCTGTTTACTACAGCTGAGGATTCCTCCTCCGGAATTGCTTTAACTTCCGGGGTTTTTTTACTTGGTGGTTTGATGTATACGCATCTTGTCGAGTGCTTTCGCTTGTGTTTTGCGCTGAGTTCGCGCGTCTTTGGCCGGGCCTTGTGTTTCTGTGAGCCCCGTCCGGGCATGTTGCTGCGTTTCCTCCTCTTATTCTTTTCCTATTGGTTCATACCCCTGCTCGTTGCCCCTACGGCCCCCCTGTCAGTACATTGCCCTTTCCTCCATGCAGGGATGTGCAGTATAAACAGTTTGAGTAAATGTGTTCTTCCTATGTTATAATATACACTGTTATTGGGCAGGTTGTTCGCGATGCTGGAGGCTGCTGAATCTGAATATCGGGCCCTCACTCGCACCAAGCTGACTTTGCAGGAAGGGATTGCCACCAATGAGAAAGCTCTGTACATTGATGATACCATCTGCCTACAGTTATGGCTGGAACTCCCAGAGATAAAGTTTTAAGCTATTTACACAAGTCCTTCCTCACAGTACTCATCCTTTTCAATTGGAATTCCATCCCATTTGTACTTCCTGTGTAACAGCTTTCTCCTTCTCTGACATTTTGATCCACACCTCCATGAACCATTTTACACTCTCCGTGTCAGGATTGCTGGTCTTCCTTTCTGTCTCACTCAAACTAGAGCTACCAGGAGTTTGATTTGTCATTTAGCGATAACATAAAGTTTTCAAGTTATTCTGTCCGGGGCACACAACAATTTACTGATTTTTTTTTTCTTTTCAAGTTGCACCCTTGTGAGGTAAGACTCAACAGCGGTACTAGTTACATAGGTTTGCTTCACTGGGTTAACACTACAATTGATGAACTGTGAAAATGCTATTAATGCGGATAAGAATGAGTGCGCATCAGATGAAGTACATGGGAAAATGACATTAGGACAGTAAGCTACCTACTTTTTGAATCTCCATTACATAATGCGTGACCCAGGAAGAGGATGCCATAATTTGTTTTGTTACCAACAAGTGGGTCAAGTAACTACTTATGTCAGTTATGAAAACAAAATAACTGATACTTGTCATGATGCAGGAAGGAAAGCGACAGAACAGGGATGCACACCTGCTGCCTTTCATCATTAGTTCCATGATGCTGTGTGTAAATTACTGATGGCAAGAAGACATTATGACACATTCCTTTACTATTTCCCCTTCAATAAAGGATATCTCAACAACACGGATGATCCTCTTGTCTGTATCACTGGCTTTGTTGACAATATTATTGTGATATATACATACATATAAACGTCTATATGATTGTCATTTAAGAAACAAAGTTATACCAATTCATACTTTGGTTTTCTAATTCCAGATTCATTTTCATCGATGATATTGTCGTGTGGTTTGTTCAGTTAAGACCGAGCGTCACCACGGATAGATTCGGGCTTACTTGGAGGCGTTTCCAATTCGATGGCGGATCGATACACGGGCCGGGGGATTGGGGGAAAATGCCGCTGCTTACCTTTTCGACCCCGATGATGTCTTCTCCCTGCAAATTATTAACTCAACCCGAGACGGAGGTAAAATGTACAACAAGGAATATTTATTAATGCAACCGAGAACAAGGAAACGCCATGGAAGAAACTAAATTCTAAATTTGGACGTCCCCACACCAGACTTCAGATACGAAACAATGGGCGAGGATGAATAGAATAAATGTCTCATTGTGTTGTGGAATGTGGTGCGTCTTATCTGTCTCTGTCGTCCAGGCCCAAAGTTCGCGTCCGGACACGGCTCCGGTTGGCGCGAACACCCCTCTCTGCACGGTCCGTCCCACGCCACACAGCACAGCACACAGGCACCAGGAACACAAATAACAGGGGGAGGATGATCATCAGCGCTGGTCTCTTCACCAAAGTCCAAAGGCAAGAACAAGTCAAAAGTCCAAAGTGACAGTCCAAGGCAAGAGGCCAAGGGAAGAGAGGAAAATGCCGGCGAGCAAGTCGTTTTGTCACTTGCGGTGTGACGTCAGCCTTCCTCTCCCCTCAACCAGTGCGTCGCTTATTTGTCGCCTTTCGCACCCTTCTTCGTTACCGGCGCTTGCACTCCAACCAGTGCGTAGCTTGTTGGTCGTTCGTTCACGCCTTCCGCACTGATTGGCCATGGTCTTATCGGCTGGTGGCGAATCAGTGTGTTGCTCCTTTACCTTACTCACCCCGCAATCACGGAGAAGCTCTCTGCCCTTCCTTTGACCAATCGCACGTCCTCCCATACTCTGCCAATCAGTGTGGTGTTTGTTGCTAGCCCCTCCACTGGCCAATCACTAGTTCTTCTGGGCATGGCTCTCAGCCTGCCCGGTCAATGTGTGAAAGCCATGGTGTATCACTGCGCGGCCGCTGTCTGCTTGTCTTTCCAGTCAGTTCTTATGGTCAGTCATTGCAAGGGGGGTGGAGGGGGGGATTTAATCAATGTGGTGCAATAATGGGCCTATCTAATGTCTACAAGAGTGCGTTGCCATAAGGGACACAGGTATGATCACCAGGTCTGACACACAGGGGAGTTATCTTTATTCCCTAAAACTATTTAACACACAAACATCCTTGTATGATCACAGGTATACTCTTTATCCAACAAACCTGGCTAAACACAGAACTTATTACAAGTGAGGTTCCCTATCACGACAGCCGGACATCTACCTATGCAGATCTACCTAAATCTAGATATCCCCCTACCCAAAAATTCATAACAATATTCGCCCGTCCGCAAAGCAGCACTCTCCGGTTGGGCGTCACCTTCATCTTGTCCTTGTTTTATACGTTTAGAATGGCTGCAAAAAGGGAAACAGACACATTGTAACTTCGACGTGTCTATGTAAGGATAAGTACATGACAACCGTATAGTTGGCCGATAGCAGTGAAAGACAAAGACGTTATGACGTTCATGTATTTGAGAAAACATAAGATGTGCTTCGGCCAATAAGATGTGTGATGACGGCACATTTGCGGCCTGCGTTTGCCTCACCGGTAAACCGGGGCAGGTAAAGCAAGATATGAGTATGTGTTATAAACCTTTGTGTGGGAATCAAGGCCCAGTTGTAGGTACTTTGTAATTAAAGGTGAATAATCCAAATCATTTACGGAACTGGTGTGTGCGACAGTCAGGTAATGGGTGATCAACATTGACAATATGTATTTGTTCGGATGACGATGGTCGGGGTTCACGGCGGCGATTAGCTGAAGTGGTCAGTCGTGCGTACTGGTGGTCCCGGAATGTACATTTCTTCACCCACCCCTTGGCGAGCGTCAGCTGTGTCGTCCACAGCTCGAACGTGTGGATGCGGTAAGGGATTCTGTGGTGGTTGCAAGATGGGCGCATCAGCCAATCTACGCTGCGGCTTGACCATGGCATGGACAAGTGAAATACTCGAGATGTGGGTGGTTCGTGTGCAGCCACCCGGCTGCTGGTTGCATCATTTTTCTGTGGGCTCGTCTGCCGCTGATGCAATGCTTCTCCATAACCAGTTATCTGGTACTCATTTTGCCCACCTCGGAAGGATGACAGGCTGCGTCAACCCCACCTAGCGTTAATTCAACGGGAATTTTTTTTCTTTCTTGTATACATAATCGAGGCTCGTGAAAGAGCTAACATTTATCACACAAACAAATCAAACAGACAAACAAACAAAGTATATAAAAAGGGGAGCGATAGACAAGATGGGGAGAGAAGGGGAAGCACATAAACACAACATTTGAGAGCAGGGACATCGGGAATGTGTGGGAGGGAGGGGGCTTGGGGGGAGGGGGCTTGGGGGGAGGCGGCGTGGGAAGGGGGGGGGGAGGTGGGAGAAGTATAAACACAAGGACACCAGGGACTTCCAGGAAAGAAGTTGGTATTTCAAAAAAGTGGATTTGGGGTGAAATTAGCAGGGGTAGAAAAGATCAAGGTTTTGGATGGGGGAAGATAAGAAATGGTGGTGAACAGCTGTTTTAAAGACCTGGAGGGAGGAGTGGGATTGAAGAGAGTGAGGGAGTTTGTTCCAGAGGCGGGAGAAAAGAGGAATGAAGGAGTGAAGGTGAGCAGAGAGTCTTTATTTTGGCAGTTTAACCATAAGAGGGTTGCAGGCAGATCTTGTGCGACCTGTAGCAATATTTGCGGGACAGAGCCCAGAGAGAGCTGGGGGGGGGGGGGGGGGGGGAGCAAGGCCAGACAGGAGTCGGTAGAAGACGGAAAGACCACCAACCTGCCTGCGGTGAGTGAGTGAGAGGCCGAGTTCGCTTCATCGCGGGAGATTCCAATGATTCTGAATGCTTTGGTTTCAACAGCGTGAAGATGAGCTAGGTGTGAGGCAGGAGCACCAGCCCAGAGGGGAGAGCAGTATTCCATTGAGCTGCGGATGAAAGCCTTGTATGTGGTGAGGAGCTCAGGTGTGCCGAGGAAGGACTTCGAACTCAGGACCATTCAGATCCCAAGCCCACTGCCCTAACCATTGGGACAACACCAGTTGATACCGATGGATGATTCAGCACGATGTGAGGGTTTTGTCCATCCCGCAACGATCCACTTAAAACCAGCCGTTTGATAGTGGCGCAGTACCAAGGTGACGTGATGGCGCAGCACGTCCTCGTCATCAAGGTGACGCGATTTCGCAGCACGTCCTCGTCATCAAGGTGACGCGATGGCGCAGCACGTCCTCGTCATCAAGGTGAAGTGAAAGCGCAGCACGTCCTCGTCACCAAGGTGACGTGTTGGCGGAGCACGTCGTCGTCACCAAGGTGACGTGTTGGCGGAGCACGTCGTCGTCACAAAGGTGACGTGTTGGCGGAGCACGTCGTCGTCACCAAGGTGACGTGATGGCTCAGCACGTCGTCGTCACCAAGGTGACGTGTTGGCGCAGCACGTCGCCGTCACCAAGGTGACGTAATGGCACAGCACGTCGTCATCACCAAGGTGACGTGATGGCGCGCAGCACGTCGTCGTCATCAAGGTGACGTAATGGCGCAGCACGTCCTCGTCTTCAAGGTGACGTAATGGCTCAACACGTCCTCGTCTTCAAGGTGACGTGATGGCTCAACACGTCCTCGTCACCAGGGTGACGTGATGGCGCGCAGCACGTCGTCGTCACCAAGGTGACGTGAATGCGCAGCACGTCCTCGTCATCAAGGTGACGTGATGGCGCCGCACGTCCTCGTCACCAAGGTGACGTGATGGCGCGCAGCACGTCGTCGTCACCAAGGTGACGTGAATGCGCAGCACGTCCTCGTCATCAAGGTGACGTGATGGCGCAGCACGTCCTCGTCATCAAGGTGACGTAATGGCGCAGCA
This sequence comes from Myxine glutinosa, assembly GCF_964187855.1. Classification (NCBI taxonomy): domain Eukaryota; kingdom Metazoa; phylum Chordata; class Myxini; order Myxiniformes; family Myxinidae; genus Myxine; species Myxine glutinosa. The sequence continues at coordinate 29,218,277 of NC_136265.1, forward strand.
CGTCCTCGTCTTCAAGGTGACGTGATGGCTCAACACGTCCTCGTCACCAGGGTGACGTGATGGCGCCGCACGTCCTCGTCACCAAGGTGACGTAATGGCGCAGCACGTCCTCCCGTCCTCGTCACCAAGGTGACGTAATGGCACAGCACGTCCTCGTCACCAAGGTGACGTAATTGCGCAGCACGTCCTCGTCACCAAGGTGACGTAATGGCACAGCACATCCTCGTCACCAAGGTGACGTAATGGCACAGCACGTCCTCGTCACCAGGGTGACGTGATGGCGCCGCACGTCCTCGTCACCAAGGTGACGTAATGGCGCAGCACGTCCTCGTCACCAAGGTGACGTAATGGCACAGCACGTCCTCGTCACCAAGGTGACGTAATGGCACAGCACGTCCTCGTCACCAAGGTGACGTAATGGCACAGCACGTCCTCGTCACCAAGGTGACGTAATGGCACAGCACGTCCTCGTCACCAAGGTGACGTAATGGCACAGCACGTCCTCGTCACCAAAGTGACGTAATGGCACAGCACGTCCTCGTCACCAAGGTGACGTAATGGCACAGCACGTCCTCGTCACCAAGGTGACGTAATGGCACAGCACGTCCTCGTCACCAGGGTGACGTAATGGCACAGCACGTCTCGTCACCAAGGTGACGTGATGGCGCAGCACGTCCTCTCCCACAGCCACATCTTCTCCCATCTGCAAGAAGAGACCAGGATATGTTTGAAGTGTTTGTTGCAACGTTCACTGATGATTTTACTCTAATAAAAGACATAGTGAGTTGACGTGTGCACTTCATTTTAAAGTATTACTGTGAAGTGCGGTGCTACGCACACAACTTGTTTGCCAAAGAAGGTAAGCCACAACGCGTAGGATCAAAACCAAAAGAGTCTTTATTGTAAAGGTCAAACTGTAGCACTGACTTGCTCGGGGCTGCGAGCCCCGTGTATATCCCGAGGCCACGCCTACCCCTCGGGCGTGGCCGACACCCCATTGGTGCGCGCAATGATGTCACCGCGCCAGCGAGCCATCGTGTCCGCCACACGCGCCCCCCCAGAATTCCCGCGCACCTGAAGGGCCAGTTTGCGGGGCAAACGGATGACCCGGCCGATGCGCCCTCTGGCGGCTGGCGGCGTTTGGGATGCCGGGATGCCATCTGGGATGCCTCTGGCGGCATCTGTGATGGGTGCAGGACAGGGGGGTGGCGTGCCGGCGGGGCTGGGCGGTGCCGGGGGTCTGCCCGCCTGGGGGCGGCCCCGACGCGGGGGCCGAGCCGCTTGCGGGGGGTGGTCCACGTCAAGGTGGGCCGGCTTGAGGCGGTCCACGGAAACACGGTCAGGAGTACCGCCGATGTCCAGGGTGAAATGCTTCGCCCCGGTCTCCAGCACGCGGAAGGGCCCGTCGTACGGGGGTCGCAGTGGTGTCCGGTGGGCGTCGTGGCGGATGAAAACGTACTCCGCCGTACGAAGCTCCGGGGCGATGTGCATTGGGGGGCACCCGTGGTGCGCCGTCGGCACTAGGGGGGAACCTCTGGGCGGTCTCCTGCAGTGCGGAGCGCTGCTACGCCGCGGACCATGGTGCCGTGGAGTCGGGGAGGAACTCACCCGGCACCCGCAGCGGTTGTCCAAAGACCAACTCTGCCGCGGATGCGCGCAGGTCGTCCTTGGGCGCCGTCTTGAGGCCCAGCAGGACCCAGGGGAGCCTGTCAACCCAGCCGCCGTCGCGGAGGGTGGCCCGGAGCGCGGCCTTCAAGGAGCAATGGAAGCGCTCGCACAGGCCGTTGGCCTGGGGGTGGTAGGCCGTGGTGCGGTGCAGCTGGATGCCGAGCCCCCGCGCTACCACCCCCCAGAGCTCCGAGGTGAACTGGGGGCCGCGGTCGGACGAGATGTCCGAGGGGGCGCCGAACAGGGCAACCCAGGTGGCGATGAATGCCTGCGCGACGTCCGCCGCCGTCGTCGCCGCCAAAGTCATGGCCTCCGGCCACCGGGTGGTGCGGTCCACCATGGTGAGGACGTAGGTGAAACCCCGCAAGGGGGGCAGAGGTCCCACCAAGTCCACGTGAACGTGGTCGAACCGACGTTCGGGCACAGTAAACGGGACCAACGGGGCCTGGGTGTGGCGGTGCACCTTCGCGCGCTGGCACGCGAGGCACGTCCTGGCCCAATCGCGGACGGCCTTCCGGAGGCCATGCCAGACGAACTTGTCGGTGACCAGCCTCTGGGAGGCCTTCGTGCCCAGGTGGGACAGGCCGTGGATGGCGTCAAAAACCCGGCGCTGCCAGCCCGTGGGCACAATGGGGCGAGGCCGGCCGAGGGAGACGTCGCACAAGAGGGCCATGCCCGCGCCGTCGAACGGCACCTCGGTGACGCGGAGGCCCTTGACGGCGGTCCGCAAGGCCTGGACGTCAGGGTCGGCGGTCTGGTGTGCCGCCATCCGGGCATAGTCGATCCCGAGGTGGACCGCGTGGGCGACGGACCGGGAAAGGCAATCCGCCACCGGGTTGTCCTTCCCCGCGACGTGCCGGATGTCCGTCGTGTACTCGGACACGGCCGAGAGGTGACGCTGCTGACGGGCCGACCACGGCTCGGCGACCTTGGCCACTGTGAAGACGAGGGGCTTGTGGTCGACGAAGGCCGTGAACGAACGGCCCTCGAGCAGATGGCGGAAATGCCAGACCGCCAGGTGAAGCCCGAGGAGCTCGCGGTCGAAGGTACTGTACCGCCGTTCTTGCGGGCGGAGCTGCCGGCTAAAAAACGCCAGTGGCTGCCAAGTTCCCTTCACCCATTGCTCGTGCACCGCGGCCACCGCGTAGTCCGACGCGTCGGTGGTGAGGGCGATCGGTGCATCGGGCGCCGGGTGCGCGAGCATGGTGGCATTAGCCAAGGCGAGCTTCGCGCCCGCGAACGCCGCGTCCATCGGCTCGGTCCAAGCAACGTCACCTTTGCCCGGCTTCCCCCGGAGGGCCTCGTGCAGGGGGCGCAGGAGCTGGGCGACGCGGGGCAGGAAACGGTGGTAAGCGTTCACCATGCCCAGGAACTCCTGGAGCCCTTTGATCGTGCGGGGGCGCGGAAACCCCCTGACCGCCTCCACCTTGGCTGGTAAGGGGATGGCCCCGTGCCTGGTGACGCGGTGCCCCAAAAAGTCGATTTTGGTGACGCCGAACCGGCACTTGGCGGGGTTGATGATCAGGCCATGCTGGCCCAGGCATTCGAAGAGCATGCGGAGATGGCGGAGGTGCTCCTCACGGGACGCGTTTGCGACGAAGATGTCGTCCAGGTAGACGTAAACGAAGTCCAAGTCACGCAAGACGCTGTCCATCAGCCGTTGGAACGCCTGAGCCGCATTCTTCAACCCGAAGGGCATCCGCAGAAACTCGAAGAGGCCGAATGGTGTGATGACGGCCGTCTTCGGTATGTCCTCCGGCCTGACGGGGACCTGGTGGTATTCGCGGATGAGGTCCACCTTGGAGAAGAGGGACATTTTCGCCAACCGGGCGGAAAAGTCTTGGATGTGAGGGACCGGGTAGCAGTCGGGGGTGGTAGCATCGTTGAGGCGGCGGTAGTCTCCGCACGGCCGCCATCCCCCGCCGGGCTTCGGCACGATGTGCAGCGGCGATGCCCAAGCGCTCTTGGAGCGCCATACGATGCCCAGCCGCTCCAGCGTAGCGAACTCCGCTTTCGCCACCGCGAGCTTCGTCGGCTCGAGGCGGCGTGCCCGGGTGTAGACCGGTGGCCCGACGGTGGGGATGTGATGCTCCACCCCGTGCTTGACGGCCACCGCCAAGAAGGTGGGCCGCGTGAGGGCCGGGAAACTGGCGAGGAGGCGGGTAAAGTCATCCGCTGCCGGAAGCGTACAAACCAAACTCGCCGGGACGGAACCATTTAGCAAGCCACTTGGTGAGCCGCTCGGTGAGCCGCTCAGTGAGCCACTCAACGAGCTGCTCAGCGAACAAGCGAGTGAGCTAAAGGTTTCGGCCTGGACGAGCCGTCTGTTCTTCACGTCCACCAACAACCCATTTGCACATCGGAAGTCCGCACCGAGCAATGCCATGGGCACGCTGGCGGTTACGAACGACCATTGAAAGCACTGCCCTCCGAACCGCAGGGAGACGCAGTGCTTCCCGAATGTGCGTATGGGTGTACCGTTGGCTGCAAGCAACGCGGGGCCCCGGCCCGCGGTTCGCTTGTCGGACGTGTGGGCTGGGATGACGCTTACCTGCGCTCCTGTATCGCAGAGGAAACGGCGCCCGGACAAGGTGTCTGTGATGAATAAGAGGCTGCTGGAATTGCCGACGCTCAGGGCCGCTACCGAGTGCCGGCTCAGCCGTTTCCTGACTTGCCAAACGAGCACGGTGGGCAACACTTCTTAGCCTTGTGGCCGAACCTGGCGTGGAAACGGCACCAGGCTTGCGGCGGGAGCGGCGGAGGCCGCGGCTTTCGCAGCTGCGGTGGTGGTGGGCGGGGCGTGGCGGCGGCCACGAGGGGTGCATCCGCAACAGCCTCGGGATCCACGAGGTGTGCAGCCGCATCAGCCTCGGGATCCACGACAGCCGCACCGAAGCTCGCCCGCGTGTCACAAGCCGCGAAAACCTTGTCGGCCTCGACGGCTAGAGCGCGGGGTTCGCATATTTTGGAACCGGCCAACGCGAGGCGTACCTGTGCCGGTAGCTGGCATAGAAAAAGCGCCCGGAATAAAAAATCCGGGGCTTTGTCACCCAGCAACGACAGCAAGTAATCCATCCGCACCGATGGTCGTGTGTCGCCGAGTTCGGGAAGGTCCAGGAGGCGGTCCGCCCGTTCAAACTCCGTGAGGCCGAACGTGGCGATGAGGAGACGTTTGAGCGCCTTGTACTTGTGCTCTGCCGGTGGGTGCCGCAGGATGGATATGACTCGGGCGGCTGTGCCGGGCCCGAGGGCGGCGATCACGTGGTAGTAACGCGTCTCGTCCGCCGTTATTCCTCGAAGCTGGAACTGTGCTTCGGCCTGCACGAACCATACCTCGGCCTGTGCTTCCCAAAACTCAGGGAGCTTTACTGCGACCGCGTTGCTGGCCATGGCGCGTTCTGTGGTCAGCGACGGCTGAACCAATCGGGGTCACCAGTGAAGTGCAGTGCTACGCACACAACTTGTTTGCCAAAAAAGGTAAGGACAACGCGTAGGATCAAAACCAAAAGAGTCTTTATTGTAAAGCTCAAACTGTAGCACTGACTTGCTCGGGGCTGCGAGCCCCGTGTATATCCCGAGGCCACGCCTACCCCTCGGGCATGGCCGACACCCCATTGGTGCGCGGAATGATGTCACCGCACCAGCGAGCCATCGTGTCCGCCACAACAGCATAATTTGCCCCCCGATTACACTGTAAATGTTTTGCTTCAGCTGACATTTGTATTCTCCAGATTGAAGCACATTTTGACCAAAGTTAAAATAGGAAATTCTCAAAGTTCAGGTCAATGACAGTAACGTTGGAAATAGTCTTCCCGTGAGGTAGGCCTGATGCATGAAGTATGTGCCCAGGTTCCTTGATAAACACTTCACACCTGATATATTCATTTGTGCAGATGATATGCAGCTACTGAACACACGTGGACCCGTTGCCATTCCCGCATCCACTGCAAAGCAAGGCTTTATCTTGGGGTGTACAACGTCACAAGCTGCACTACCACTCTGCCTCTTCTTTTTCCTCCACTTCTTCTTACTTTCCTACTTTCCTACTTTCCTAATTTAAACAACTTGCCTTTGCCTCTTGGAAGGAAAATCCAACTGAAGGTAATCTCAGTTCCTTCCACCAAGCTCGGAACAAGTGTGTGTCTACCCTCAGGAGTGCCAGGAAGCACTATCTCTCCACACTCAAGATTGAACTCTCAAACCTGTCTCCTTCCCCAAATCCTGGTGGCGTCTGGTCAAATCTGTTTCTGGTGTTTGTTCCCCCTCCATCCCATCCCTTACCTCAAATGGCGACAGAGTTGACACCACACGCGACAAAGCCGAATGCCCCAACTCTGTGTTTGCCTCAAAATCTTGTGTCCCAAACCCATCTCTCTCTATTTTCACCTTTCCCAGTTGAACCCAACTGCTCCTGGACTCTGTGTCCTTCTCTTCTGACGCGGTGGAGAAGTTTTTGTCTAATCTCGACTCTGATTCTGCAACTGGACCAGATGGCATCAGCCCACGGGTCCTAAAATCCTGCTCTTCCGCTCTTCTCACCCTCTCTCTGTTCTTTTCACCCTCTCTTTTGCTCAAGGTCATCTGCCAGCATCTTGGAAATCAGCAAACATTACAGCTTTACACAAAAAAGGTGCAAAAACAGATCCTTGCAACTACAGACCAATCAGCCTGCTCCCAATTATCAGCAAAGTCATGGAATCCATCATTGCTTCGGATATCAAATCCTTCCTCTTCTCCAATGGCTTGATCTCTGATCATCAATTTGGATTCAGACAAGGTCATTCTACTCTGGACATGTTGCTTCTGCTGTCTCAACAATGGATGGAGGTCCTCAATGGCAAACAGGAAATCAGAGCTGTCTCCCTTGACATATCACGTGCCTTCGATACGGTCTGGCACCCAGCTCTGCTCACCAAACACTCCTCCTATGGTATCCATGGCAATCTCCACGCATGGCTTGGGGACTTCCTCTCTGGTCGTAGTCAACGTGTGGCCCTGAATGGATTTCTCTCATCTCCCCTGCCTGTTCTGGCTGGAGTTCCCCAAGGTAGTGTTCTGGGCCCTGTGCTATTTCTGGTCTTCATCAATGATCTCTCCGTCTCTCTGCAAAATCCTCTCTATCTCTTTGCTGATGACTCCACTATCTGCCGCTCCATTCCTCATCCCTCAGTTCGGCAGTCTGCAGCCTCCTCACTCTCTGAAGACCTGGACAAAATCACAGACTGGTCAAACAAGTGGAACATGTCTTTCAATCCTGACAAATCTCACACTCTTACGATGTCTCTCCGAAAAGACCATTTGGAAAACACTCCCATCCACTTTCTCAACAATCCTCTCCAAGAAGTTCTGTCGCTCAAGCTTTTGGGTCTCACTATCTGCCATGATCTTTCTTGGGAAAACCACATTTCCAAGCTGGCCTCCAAAGCTAGTCGCCGACTGGGCATCCTCCGTCGTGCGAAGTCCTTCCTTGGCACACCTGAGCCCCTCACCACATACAAGGCTTTCATCCGCAACTCAATGGAATACTGTTCCCCCCTCGGGCCGGTGCTCCTGCCTCACACCTAGCTCGGCTTCACGCTGTTGAAACCAAAGCTTTCAGAATCATTGGAATCTCCTGCGATGAAGCTAACTCTGAAGGCCTTTCACTCACTCACCGCAGGCAGGTTGGTGGTCTTTCTGTCTTCTACCGACTCCTCTCCGGCCTTGCTCCCCCAGCTCTCTCTGTGCTCTGTCCCCCAAATATTCCTACAGGTCGCACAAGATCTGCCAGCCACCCTCTGATGGTTAAACTGCCAAAATCAAGGCTCTCTGCTCACCTTCACTTCTTCATTCCTCTTTTCTCCCACCTCTGGAACAAACTCCCCCACTCCCTTCAATCCCACTCGTCCCTCCAGGTCTTTAAAACAGCTGTTCACCACCATCTCTTATCTCCCCCCATCCAAAACCTTGATCTTTTCTACCCCCACTAATTTTCACCCCAGATACACTTTTTTGAATTTCCAACTTCTTTCCTGGAAGTCCTTGCAGTGTCCATATATTTTATACCTCTCCCACGTCCCCCCAAGCCCTCTCCCCCCCACAGTTCTCCCGATGTCCCTGCTCTCAAATGTTGTGCTTGTGTCCGTCCTTCCCCCTCTCTCCCCATCTTGTCTACCGCTCCTCTTATTTTGTGTTTTGTGTGTCGGTTTGACTTTTTGTGATGAATGTTAGCTCTTTCACGAGCCTCGATCTTGTATACAAAAAACAAACAAAAAAAAACTCCTCCTCTTCTTTATTCCTCCTCTTCCTCTGCTTCTTCTTTTCATCCTCTTCTCCTTCCCCTGCTTCTTCTTCTTCCACTTCTTCATATTCCTCCTCTTCTTCCTCTTCTTCTCCCACTTCTTCTTATTCTTCAACTTCTTATTACTCTTCTTCTTCCACGGTTTCTTATCCTCAGCTTCTTCTTCTGCCTCCTCTCCCTCCTCCCCTTATTCCTCCACCTCTGCCTCCTCTTCTGCTGCCTCCTCTTCCTCCTCCCCTTATTCTTCCTCTTAATCCTTCCCTCCTCCCCTTATTCTTCATCTTCTTTCTCCTCTCCCTCCTCCCCTTATTCTTCCTCTGCTTCTCCCTCCTCTTATTCTTCCTCTTCTTCTTCCTCGTCTTATTCCTCTTCTTTCTCCTCCTTTTCTTCTGCCTCGTCTTCCTCTTTTTCTTATTCCTCATCTTCTTCCTCTTTTTCTGGTTCCTCGTCTTCTTCCTCCTTTTTTTCTTATTTTTCGTCTTCTTCCTCCTCTTTTTCTTATGCTTGGGTTCTTCCTCTTCTTCTTTTTGCCTCCTCGTATGCTTCTTCTTTTTCCCTCCTATTCCTCTTCTGCATCGTATTCTTCTTCTTTTTTCCTCCTGCTTCTTCCTCCCCATCTTCCTCCTCTTCCACTGCTCTATACTCTCTGCTTTTCCTCTTATTATTTTTACTAGGGCATGCCCGTACTATATATATATCTAAAATTATATCCCCCCCCTCTATTTACATGAAATGGTTTGGTCCAAAGCGAACGGCTTGCGAGTACGGTGACAATCCCCCCCCTCTATTTACATGAAATGGTTTGGTCCAAAGCGAACGGCTTGCGGAGTTTGGTAAAGAAATCGCCATAGCGTGCACAAACGCGCAGGAAAGCGAAAGAATCGCAAATTAGTTTTAATTAGTTTTAAAACATAGTTTAACGCCAACATAGTTTGCCAACGTGAAATAAATGAATACGCTCTCAAATGTGCCGTCCGAGGCAGAGTCTGTTCGGCACGTTCGGCACACGTGATAGCTCGCTGCTCTCTGATTGGTTGAATCGTTTTTTGGACATAGCTCGGTAACTACTTGTCCGATTAATATGAAACCTTGAAAAGGCACATCCTCGGGTCCCCAGCAATATACCTGGCAAGTTTAAAGTATATCGGACCCGTGGTTGTCGAGAAACAGCGGTCACAGACATACATACATACATACATACATACACACAGAGATTACTGGAATTATAGATAGACTAGGGCATGCCCGTACTATATATACTAGGGCATGCCCGTACTATATATATATCTAAAATTATATCCCCCCCCTCTATTTACATGGAATGGTTTGGTCCATTCGCAAAGCCAAAGGCAAAGCGAACGGCTTGCGAGTACGGTGACAATCCCCCCCCTCTATTTACATCAAATGGTTTGGTCCATTCGCAACGACCACAGAACCCCCCCCCCCCCCCCCTCTATTTACATCAAATGGTTTGGTCCATTCGCAACGCCAAAGCGAACGGCGAACGGCTAAATCGCCATAGCTCGGTAAGTACTTGTCCGATTAATATGAAACCTTGAAAAGGCACATCCTCAGGTCCCCAGCAATATACCTGGCAAGTTTTTTTTTTTTTTTTTTTTTTTTTTTTTTGTATACAAGGTCGAGGCTCGTGAAAGAGCGAACATTAATCACACAGAAAGACAAACCGACACAAAAACATATAACATCGGGAGCGGTAGACAAGATGGGGAGAGAGAGGGGGAAGGACACAAACACAACATTTGAGAGCAGGGACCGAGAGACATGGAGACATCGAGAGATCTGAGAGAGTTTAAAGTATATCGGACCCGTGGTTGTCGAGAAACAGCGGTCACAGACAAACATACACACATACACACATACACACATACACACATACACACATACACACATACACACATACACACATACACACAGAGATTACTGGCATTATAGATAGATATCTAAAATTATATCCCCCCCCTCTATTTACATGAAATGGTTTGGTCCAAAGCGAACGGCTTGCGAGTACGGTGACAATCCCCCCCCCCCTCTATTTACATGAAATGGTTTGGTCCAAAGCGAACGGCTTGCGGAGTTTGGTAAAGAAATCGCCATCGCGTGCACAAACGCGCAGGAAAGCGAAAGAATCGCAAATTAGTTTTAATTAGTTTTAAAACATAGTTGAACGCCAACATAGCGGCAACATAGTTTGCCAACGTGAAATAAATGAATACGCTCTCAAATGTGCCGTCCGAGGCAGAGTCTGTTCGCCACGTTCGGCACACGTGATAGCTCGCTGCTCTCTGATTGGTTGAATCGTTTTTTGGACATAGCTCGCTAACTACTTGTCCGATTAATATGAAACGTTGAAAAGGCACATCCTCGGGTCCCCAGCAATATACCTGGCAAGTTGCAAGTATATCGGACCTGTAGTTGTCGCGAAACAGCGGTCACAGACAAACACACAGACACACACACAGACACACAGACACACAGAGATTACTGGAATTATAGATAGATTACTCGTCTTCCTCTACTTTTTCTTTTCCTCTTCTTCTTCCTTATCTTACTCCTCTTCCTCCTCCTCCACTACTTCCTCCTCTTCTTCTTCTGTACGGTACAATTCAAATAACCTTTTCATCCCAGCCCATTAATTTTTCAATAGGTGACTGATACTGCTAGTTAACTATAAATGCGAAACAAAACGTCTAATTTAATCCATCAGTGGGGCTTGTGTGGTCAAGGTGCGGCCCGACACGTTTCCAAGGAATGGTCACAATAATTCAGGCAGGACCGCCGGCTTTATGGTCGGTTCTCCGCGTTGTTCAACAACAAATGCAGCTCCATATCCACATGTGTGGAAGCACAACTTCCTATCTTTAAATGGAGCTTGCTTTTCTTTTTTTTTCTACAGTTATGCCATACAATAATATTAGCGTAACAATTACTTGAGGTGTACATCGGCGCTTTTGTTAGTCCGACTGTTGCACTTCAATACGTTGTTTAATTGAAAAAGAAAATTTAAACGTAAAAATTTCGACTTCGATTCGACAATGTTGTTGATCTGACATGATTGTGCTTCACCAAATTCACTTGTGTAACATCGTTACCAAGGGTAACCGGAAATGGCGCGTGTTTCCTGAAGCGTCCCACGTGGTGGCTGTTTAAGCATGCCGGTCACTGAACCAAACGTGGCTACACCTTTACTCTGATTGTCTCCCTAAGCATTTTATGTTTCCCAATATTTTCGAATCTGTACGAAATGGCATCTTCAGAAGAAACGCCGCCGGATATTTTGATGGAAATCTGCCGAGACGAACAGGTACAGTTGGTGGTTTAAATGATTTTAGCCACAGAGTAATCAAGTGGGTGACAAATGGCAAGCGAGTTTAAATTACACGTAAATGAACTGACCAGATATTATTCGACCATCTATGAATGTTTTAACTTACTTCGGAGTACGGTAAATGACAGCTCGTGGCTCTGAAGGCAGCGGTTATACACTTATATAGCCGGTACCGGTGACGTTTCTTTAGCAGTGCCATCTGGTTCCGGTTCCGATGAACGTTGCATTTAAAGCTTATCTGCTGTTATTAGTCTAATCTTCGTGTCTATATTATGTTTCAATCGGCACCAGTGATGACGTTGGAATCGCAAAAACGATTGCCGGTAAAATAGCGTGATGGTAATGTTACCGGTACCGGTTATATATAATGTCTGCTTGGATTTATAAACTTAGGTGGGTTAGTATAGGTTTGAATGAGATTTGCAATTGTGTATTACATTTGTTATGGGGTTGAGACGGAAGAATGTCAAAGGATGTCGTAATGACAATCCGTAAAAGGATTTTTGGTGTCGTATGTTGGTGTCATTGTTGTTGGTGAGCCTGGCGTTGGTTTAGCGGTTAGGGTGCCGGCTTGGGATCCTAGGATCCTGGGTTCGAATCCCGGTCGATCGCTGAATTAACGCCAGGGGGGTTGACTCAGCCTGTCATCCTTCCGAGGTCGACAAATTGAGCACCAGCTTGCTGGGATGAATGATCATGGTGTGTACCCCGATTTAGAATAGGTACACCGTATCCCTGCGCATCGTAAGAGCGTGAGCAAGGGTTGGCATCAGGAAGGGCATCCGGCCATAAAAACATTGCCTCAAACAGGGAACCATGATTGTCATGGGGCCCGCAAGGCTAACCCACGCTCTAGTGGGGAAAAATGGCCTTAAAAAAAAAAACGATCATTCATTCATTCATTGTATGTTGGTGTCATTCCTACCTTGTTTGGTTGTTTTTTGGGGATTCCATCCTGATATGTTTATTTTTTTTTCTTACTTGTTTGCAATAGGACTCTGAATGTAATCCTGATGTCACCGCAGGCCAATGGAATGGAGGATCCAGCTATGGCGCTGGATCAACTTGAGAGTCTACTTCTTGACCCAGAGCGCGCTCTCGAGGTGCCGCGGCTCGCCCGGTCCCTGTTGCTTGAGCTTTTGGAGAGAGTGGGATCTGCAGTGAGGCTGGAGCTAAATGAATGTAAAGAAAGTGTGAAGGACGCCGAGTCTGATGAAGGAGAACGATATAGAACTTCAGCGATACTTGGGCGACATGAGCGGCTGTGCGTTGTGCTGTCAAGGTTGCTGCACATCAGTCCAGATGTCGAAAAGTAAGCTTCCTGGTTCTGCTGCTGTTATTCCCTTTCTTGGGGTTCTCAGGATGCCCACAACCGATTGTGAACATTTCCTTGTTCAAAACTTTCTCTGGACTGGTTGACATTCTATCACAGGTGTTGCTTGAAGCAATGCCTTTGGTCAGCGTAGAGTTGTGGAACTTGGCCTGAGTGTGTGGCACTCAATGGCGTAGTGTTTTTAAATTTATAGCTACTGCGCTATCTCTACTATCCGCAAGAGAATGTTAACAGATGGTAAAACTGGAGTAACGTCCCCTTCCAAAGGACGGCGCGCACATTATTGTAACACCCTGCCTGCCAACCTCCAGGATGACAGTTTATCGTTGGGTTTGGGATTGAGCAAGGCCTGGAGGACTCGTATGGGAATACTTGTCTCTTTGAAAGCTCATGTCCACGTTGGTTGAGAAGTTTATGCATTTTCTCAACTAAAAGTTGAGGAAATGTTGTGCAGAGGATGTTTTGAGCATCGGCCCTTCATCGCAACAAAGCAGAGGAGCCCTATTGCAGCCCTCTCTTTCACTCTGATGAAGGGAAAAGGCTCAAACATCAGCTGCACCTCATTTCCATTGTTGGTAAATGTATTCTTGTCAACTGTCGCACACTAGCTGGTGTTTGCTGAAGCGAGGTAACAAGACCGTCGGTTATAAATCTTGCACAATCTCATTTTGTCAACTGCCTACACGACAAGACCGTCGATGACACAATTGTTGGAAAAGAAAATGACTATGAAGAAGAATGCAGGCACAGGATGATGAGGGTGAAAGCTCTGAGCACTGCTGTCCAGACTTTACTGGTGCCGGGACAGCACCGACGGCGTGCTGGGCGAAAGTAAAGGCCGTGGGTGGAGAGAAGGCCGGCTCGGGGAGCATTCAACCGAACGTGTTCGTGCTTCCTGCTGCAGAAGATTAGCGCTCTTATGCTAACTTCCAGGGGATGCGTCCGACACTCTTTAATGGGATAGAAGAGCACGTCAGTCCATCGAACGCTACGGCCGGAAGTCGCTGAAACAACAACAACATGCATTTTAAGGCCATTTTCCCTGCAAGAGCGAGGGTTAGCCTTGCGGTCCCCATGACAATCTTCTCCATTTAAATCTTCTCCAAAATCTTCTCAGCTGAAAGCTGAGGTTTCATTGGTTATTAGGTTGCGTCATGTTGGCGATCATCGTGGGACGCTGCACCCTTCATGACAATGCACAATTGTTGCCGACAAACGATGTCTAGCTTTTACGATGATCGCTGACGTGCCGACATCCGGGAATATCCAAACCATATCGTAAAAAACCAGCAGCGGTGCAGGTTTGGATATTCCCGGATCATCGTAAAAGCTAGACATCGTTTGTCGGCAACAATTGTGCATTGTCATGAAGGGTGCAGCGTCTCATTTTTCTTCCGCCTCTGCTCCTTCTTTCTCAAATCCACGTTCTCGCTTGGAGACTTTTCCCGGATTGTTTTTCATGGTTTTCATGGTTCTGTTTGGATATTGTTGGAATATGTTTAAACCGCAGCCGTGATGCTGACCCCCCCCCCCCCCACCCCGCCAGAATTTCCATGTTTTAAACGTTTCCCAGTGTGTACCCTGGTCAGAATAGGTACACCGTATCCCTGCGTGTCGTAAGAGACGACTAAGAGGGTTGGCGTCAGGAAGGGCATCCGGCCATAAAAACATTGCCTCTAAAAGAGAACCATGACAATTACAAGTACATATGGGCAGGGTGCAGCCCGAAGTGGAGATCGGTTTCTGAGGTTTGGGACATGGAATGTAGGATCAATGACAGGGAGATCAGGAGAAGTGGTGGAAGTATTGGTCAGAAGAAGAGTGGACATATGTTGTGTGCAAGAGACGAGATGGAAGGGAAGTGGTGTGAGAATGGTGAAGGGTAGGCAGGGACAGAAATACAAGTTTGTGTGGCAAGGGTGCCCGGAGGGCGTGAATGGTGTTGGTGTCCTGTTTTCTGAGGAGTTTGTAGACAGTGTGGTGAGTGTGACTAGAGTGAGTGATAGGTTGATGATGGTGAAAATTATGATTGGAAAGCTCTTGGTGAACGTGAACGTCATCTCGGGATATGCTCCGCAGGTTGGTCGAAGCGATGAAGAGAAGGACAAGTTCTGGTGTGCGATAGAGAAGCTGATGGAAAACGTGAAAGATTAGGAAGTTGTTGTGGTGGGAGGAGACCTGAATGGACATGTGGGAAGGAGTATGGATGGTTTTGAGGGAGTTCATGGGGGTTAGGGATATGGTGTGAGAAATGGAGAAGGTGAAAGGATTTTGGAGTTTGCTGATGGAGCTGATTTGTTGATTTGTAATACTCAGTTCCAGAAAGAGGATAATAAGCTTGTTACATACACGTCAGGTGGGTCGACGACAACCGTTGACTACCTGATGGTGCGTAGGCGAGATAGGGGGCACCTCCGGGACACAAAGGTGATCCCGGGGGAGGAGGCTGTTTCACAGCACCACTTGGTTGTCTGCGACATAAGGGTGAAAGGTGCGAGGAGAGCTCGGCGGGTGAAGTACCAACCGAGAATGAAGGTGTGGAGGTTGAAAGAGGTGACAGTAAGGGAGGCATTAAAAGAGAGGCTGAGTAGGGTCGAGGATGATGTGGTTGAGCTTGAAAGTGGTTGGATGTCAATGAAAACTAGTCCGTTGGGAGCCGTTGGTGAGGTATGTGGATGGACAAAAGGACCACCGAGGCACTCGGAAACATGGTGGTGGGATGATGAAGTTGGAAAGAGGATTGACGAGAAGAGGAAGAAGTTCAAGGAGTGGCAGAAGGCGAAGGGTACGGGAGCAGAAACGGCAGAGCATGAAAGTTATAAGGCAGCCAAGAAGGCTGCAAAGAAAGAGGTAGCAAAGGCGCAGGAGGCATGTAGGAAAATGTTCGGAGAACGCTTGGATTCGGAAGAGGGTCAGAAAGCAGTATTCAGGATTGCAAAGCACATAGCGAAAGAGAGGTGTGATGTGATGGGGGTGAGTTGCTTGAAGGATGAAGTGGGACAAATCGTTGTCGACCCAGATGGAATTAAAGGAAGATGGAAAAGATATATGGAAATGCTGTTGAATACAGAGAATGAATGGGATGGCAACATCGAGAGTAACCCAGTTTTAGGACCGGCAGAGAAGATAACTGAGAAGGAAGTTGAGGAAGCGATAAAAGCAATGAAGAGTGGAAAAGCGGGAGGGCCGACGGGAGTTGTGGGAGATATGTTGAAGGCAGCAGGAAGTTGGGGTGTGAAGAGAATGACAGAGATCTGTAATCTGGTGGTGAAAGAAGGCCGCATTCCAGTGGATTGGGAACTGAGTACCCTCGTCCCTCTATACAAGGGGAAAGGTGACCTTCTGGAGTGTGGCTCGTACCGAGCGATAAAGTTATTGGAGCATGGAATGAAGGTATTGGAAAGGGTGTTGGAGAGGAGGATAAGGAAGAAAGTGAAGATCGACGAAATGCAGTTTGGATTTATGCCAGGAAGAGGAATGACAGATGCGCTTTTCATTGTGAGGCAGTTGCAGGAGAAGTACATGGAGAAGAGGAAGAAGTTGTTTCTTGGGTTTGTTGATCTGGAGAAAGCATTCGATAGGGTTCCACGCAAAGTATTGACATGGGCATTGAGGAAGTTAGGAGTGGAGGAATGGTTGATCAGAGTAGTGATGGCAATGTACAAAAGAGCGCGCATAGCTATAAGGACGAAGGACGGGAACAGTGGCGAGTTTGAGGTGAAGGTGGGAGTGCATCAGGGGTCGGTACTAAGTCCACTACTATTTGTAGCTGTGATGGAGGTGCTGGCTCAGAACGTAAAGGAGGGTTTACCGTGGGAGTTGTTGTATGCAGATGATCTGGTGTTGATTGCAGAAAGTATGGATGGACTGAAGGAAAAGATGAACAAGTGGAAGGAATGTATGGAGACAAAAGGTCTGAAGGTGAATATCGGAAAGACGAAGGTGATGGCAAGTGGTAAAGCATGTGGTGAGGTGGAAAGAACTGGGAAGTGGCCGTGTGCTGTGTGCAGGAAGGGTGTCAGAGTGAACTCCATTCAATGTACAATGTGCGCTGAGTGGGTTCATCAAAAATGTAGTGGTCTGAGAGGGTCATTTACCAGTGTGGCAGCTACATTCAAATGTAAGGTGTGCACAGAGGGAGCTGCAGATGGAGGAAATGTTGAGTTGGATCTTGGAGACGGCGTGAAGCTGGAAGGTGTGAAAACATTTTGCTACCTCGGAGACATGCTGAATGGAGAAGGTGGATCAGACTCGGCAATGGTTGCTCGAGTGAGATGTGCATGGAAGAAGTTTCGGGAACTGAGTGGCGTGCTGATGAGGAGGAGAGTGTCGCTGAAGCTGAAGGGAAAGGTGTATGCTGCATGTGTGAGAAGTGTTATGATTTATGGGAGCGAGACATGGGTAATGAACGTAGAGCAGCAACGTAGGCTGGAAAGGGTGGAAATGCGAATGGTTCGATGGATGTGCGGAGTATCGTTGAGAGAGAGGAAGACAAATTATGAATTGTGAAAGATGATGGGAATATTGCCTGTGATTGATGCTGTGAAGAGGAACAGGTTGAGATGGTTTGGTCATGTGTTGAGGAAGGATGAAAGTGACTGGTTGAGAAGAGTGATGGAAGTTAATGAAGAAGGAAGTAGAGGACGGGGAAGACCGAGAAAGACTTGGCTAAAGATGGTGGAAGAAGAAATGCGGGCAAGGGGGTTAACAAGGAGAGATGCAGAAAATAGGGCAAAATGGAGAAGATTGTCATGGGGACCGCAAGGCTCACCCCCGCTCGAGCAGGGAAAATGGCCTTAAAATGCATGTTGTTGTTGTTGTTGTTGTTGCTGACGTGCCTGAAAAACTTGTTGACGTCGGACGTCAAGCTCCGCACATTACACGATTATAATCAGCCTTTCACAGATGAAACTACTACAGACGTTCACGGTGCATTGTGGTTCCAATGGCTGACAGTCAATAATTTAGCATAATGAATGGCGCTTACATGAGCCTCGACCTAGTATACAAAAAAAAAAAAAAAACCATATAAATACTATTCCCCGGTCTTATTGTGATATTGTATCCAATGGTTTTTCCTTTTTATCCCTACCTTTCCCGCTCCCTCAACCAGTTTTGTGCAGCGGTACTTTGTTTCGGCCCCACCACCATTTGCTCGACTCTTCTCCACCAAGTGTGCGCGAGGTTCCTGGGATACGGCTGCAAAGGAGGTGGCCACTCGGACAATTGCCGCACTCCACGAGGCGACCGACAGCATGGCCGTAGCGCTTGCGGAGCTGATGAGGGCGACCTACATGCTGGCCAGTGTTTGCCCGGCAGCTGCACGTTGGCACTGGAGCGCGTGTGTCCCACTGCTGCAGCACTCTGAAGGAGCTGTTCGCTGGTAAGTGAAATGGAATGGGCCGAGTATTCTTGTATAGGAATAACAGTAGGTTTTTGATGCTTTACACTTATGATCATATAGAAGGCACATGCTGAATCCCACGGGTTTTGTTTTTTTAAGTCTCATTTTTACCTTCGCAAAAGCGGAAGGTTATGTTTTGATCGCTGTGTATTTATTTGTATGTCTGTGTGTGTGTGTGTATGTTATTCGCATAACTCAAAAAGTATTCAACCGATTCGCATGAAATTTGGTGGGATGATAGGTTATTATCCGGGAACCATTTGATTAGATTTTGGAATCGATCGGGTCAAAGGTCAAGGTCAAGGTCATGAAAAGGTCAAAATCGTCTTTTTACCATAGCGCGGTAGCTGTAGCTGCGGCGAAGGTATGCGCTCTACCGAGTGCCCGTTCTAGTTGAGCTTTAAATAACCCTCGACACGTCTATCCGTCGCTTTGCTGACGGATCTAATCAAGAGACAGCATGGTGTACTTCAGAAACGTATTCCATGTCTATCTGTGAATATAAATGAAGAAGTAACTAGAACGGGCACTCGGTAGAGCGCATACCTTCGCCGCAGCTACTGTTCTGTACTTGGCATGGGAGTGTAGGGAACAGAACAACAAAAATACGATTTTGACCTTTTCGTGACCTTGACCTTGACCTTTGACCCGATTGCTCCCAAAATCTAATCAAATGTGTCCCGTATAATAACCAATCATCCCACCAAATTTCATGCAATTCGGTTGAATACTTTTTGAGTTATGCGAATAACATACACACACACACACACACAGACATACAAATAAATACACAGCGATCAAAACATAACCTTCCGCTTTTGCGAAGGTAACAAGCGAAAACGGATGTTTTATAACACGTCATTGTTGTTGTCATGGCTGTGGTTGTCTGATTGTCTGATTGTCAGTTTGTGATTGAGGAACAACTTTAGTATCAATTTAATGTTATATTTCGAACGGAACAGGAACAGGAATCGGAAAACGAGGCTGTTTTTTTTGTTTTGTTTTGTTTTTTCACTTGGGTTTTTGACGTCTGGTGTTGGCTTAGTGGTTAGGGTGCCGGCTTGGGATCCTAGGATCCTGGGTTCGAATCCCGGTCGATCGCTGAATTAACGCCAGGGGGGTTGATTCAGCCTGTCATCCTTCCAAGGTCGGCAAATTGAGTACCAGCTTGCTGGGATGAATGATCACGGTGTGTACCCCGATTTAGAATCGGTACACCGTATCCCTGCGCATCGTAAGAGCGTGACCAAGGGTTGGCGTCAGGAAGGGCATCCGGCCATAAAAACATTGCCTCAAACAGGGAACCATGATTGTCATGGGGCCCGCAAGGCTAACCCCTGCTCTAGCGGGGAAAATGGCCTTAAACCGATCATTCATTCATTCATTCACTTGGGTTTGTGACGTCGCTCTTGGTTTTGCACAGGTTTGCAGCGAGAAGCTTGGCCGTCGTGACGAAGATGAGCGATGCTGAGAAGGACAAACTCTTGAACAAGATATTGGGTGAAGGAGAGTTGGCTGAATATCGTGCGCTGTAAGTTACAACAACAACGACTACTACTTCTACGACTCATTTAATGACAATTTCCCTGTGTTAAGGGACTGGTTTGCTGATGGCCCCTCTCCACGTAGTCCTGTCAAAAGCATTCTCTTTCATTAACTCCAACAACTGCAGGTCTCTACTGATCGCATCCTTCCAGGTCTCGTCTCTTCATCCGGTAAACCGTTGACTTTCTTGACCGACTCACCTTCGCCTTCCCTCCACATGCCAAAATCATCTTGCTCTTCTTTTTCCCAACTGTTTCTCGGTGTGACTTGCTTGGAGCCACTTCCTTATGCCCACACTACCCCACACATCCATCTCGTCATCCTCAGCTCTATCCTCAATATTAATCTCTCCTCTTCTACCTTCATTCGCCATGTCTCACTACGGACATCAGAACTTGCTGTACGTAAGATCAAAATTTCCAGCATTGTGAAAGGACAAATGTGAAGTGAATCTTTGGTTTGTCTGGCCCACAGGCTTTTGGCAGAAATTCTTCAGCGGGAGAAAGACCTCAATGAGATGCAGAGCGAAGGCTTTCCTGGTCAAAATGGAGAGTCATCGGGCGAAGGTGTTGGGCTTTCCAAGAAGCGACAGTCGAAGCTGCCGATTGCTGGTTGTCCAGCGATCGATGGGAGTAATGAGCCCACCGGTGATGTCACCAGTAAACTCACCGCATCTGTGAATGTTTGTGGAGTCGTCCTTTCTCGCCTGTCTCCTGTAGCCGTCGATGAAAAGCGGTTGCCTTCGCTGCACCTGCCTCTTGTAATGGTGTCCTCCACGGTGCGCCATCTGCGCTCTTTGGCACTCGCGGTTTCCGGGCACCGCCCTGTGCTGCTTGAGGGGCCCGTGGGTTGTGGAAAAACTGCTTTGGTGGAGTTTCTAGCGACGCAAACTGGTCATGTCGGCTGCAATAGACTTCTTACTGTGCAGCTTGGTGATCAGACGGATAGTCGGGTAGGTTGTTGCGTCCTTTTTGGTTCTGTTGTCATTTTCAGCAGCAATTAGAATGTTTTACTCATTGCTTTGAATATAATCGCTTCGACCTTGATTTACCACTCGGTGTGTGTTTGGTAACCATGATAATATTGTGTGTGCACCTGTGTTCACCGCACCTGTCGTGTCCCCTCCCCACTGTTTGGCGGACACATTTTACTCGGCCTCTTGTGGACCTGACCTTTGAAGAGAATTGATATCTCTCTGAATTGAATAAAAGATATTGATATCTCTCCGGCCTTGCTCCCCCAGCTCTCTCTGTGCTTTGTCCCCCAAATATTCCTACAGGTCGCACAAGATCTGCCAGCAACCATCTGATGGTTAAACTGACGAAATCTCGGCTCTCTGCTCACCTTCACTCTTTCATTCCTCTTTTCTCCCGCCTCTGGAACAAACTCCCACACTCCCTTCAATCCCACTCCTCCCTCCAGGTCTTTAAAACAGCTGTTCACCACCATCTCTTATCTTTCCCCATCCAAAACCTTGATCTTTTCTACCCCCACTAATTCACCCCAGATCCACCTTGTTTGAAATTCCAACTTCTTTCCTGGAAGTCCTGGCAGTGTCCATATGTTTTATACCTCTCCCACCCCCCCTTTCCCATGCCTCCCCCCCCCAAAGCCCTCTCCCTCCCACAGATCTCTCGATGACCCTGCTCTCAGATGTTGTGTTTGAGTTCCTCCCCCTCTCGCCCCATCTTGTCTACCGCTCCCCATGTTATATGTTTTATGTGTCGGTTTGTCTTTCTGTGTGATTAATGTTAGCTCTTTCACGAGCCTCGATCTTGTATACAAAAAAAAAGAAAAAAAAAAGGCATTGCTAATGGATGAAAATCTTTTGGATCGAACATCTAACTGCTGATCCAATCGGTCTTCAGCACCTTCATGGAAGTACTTCCTTCCTTACCAAAAGACACTCGACTAACAATATATAGTATTTCCAAAATTAGACAAGGGCATCACAGTACTAGACATTGGCAATCATGAAGAGATCCCCGTCGGCACCTACAATCCAATGATGGCCATATTATTTTCGGACTGCTATATGACCTTGCCCTTCAACATTTAGGGATAGAGTAAATTAAGAAAATGTGTCCCCATCTACAATCTATCCCTAAAACTCAACATCGTGAAAATCGGAGGAACATTATTTAAGTTGTGATCAAAAAGGTGTCTTTTGTTAATTGGGTCACAATCCGAAAAAGTAGGTCAAGGACACTAATTAAATACCAGGTGCACAATTTCAGTGCAGGTACACTAATGTGAAACAAGAACAACTTGGAAGGGCAAGCGGTAATTGATATGCCACATTTGCAAAATTGAGCGATGACAAAAACCGCATTTTTTTTTCAGACCGTCATTTGACATTGACCTTTAACCCAGAGGGGTGTGACGTAAATTAAGTGTAAATGCACCTTGCTCTAAGCTATATAGAGAAAAAAAACAAAAAAACCCACCGTTTAGAGGCCATTTTTCCCCGCGAAGCGGGGGTTGGCCTTTTTGGGGACCGTGGTTGTTGTTGTTTTTTTGGTGCCCTTTTTGAAGCAATGTTTTACGGCCGGATGCCCTTCCTGCCGCCAACCCTTTTTGCCGCCTTTAACGACAAACAGGGAATTACCAGTGAACTGGTACTCAATTTGCCGACCTCGGAAGGATGACAGGCTGAGTCAACCCCCCTGGCGTTAATTCAGCGATCGACCGGGATTCGAACCCAGGATCCTTGGATCCTAAGCTGGCACCCTATCCGCTAGCCCAACACCAGGGTTCTAAGCTATATAGAGAGCGCAATTTAATTCCGATTGGATAGATTTTAGCCCTATTTTTAGGGCTAAAATTTTTTAAAGCCCTATTTAGATTAGCCCTACCGGGCACAAAAAGTCAAGCGTCTTTGGGCTTCTTGAAAAGCGCTATATAAAATAAATGTATTATTACTATTATTATTAGATTTTAGTCGAGTTTTGGTGAAAAATGTTAAAATATCTTTAATTAGGTCATGACCTTAAAAATTACTTTAAGGTACAAAAATTCTGTTATCACATTCTTTGTATTCCCATTATTGATGCAAAATGTAATTCCGAAAGTCCCAGCCTGCTCCGAGATACAGCTCGGAAATTGGCAGAAAAAAGGGAAGAAAAAAAACCTACGGGTTAAAGAAACTTTTGGGTTTAACTTAAAAACTGGATGTTATCACTAAATAATAAATCAAACTCCCGGAAGTTGTACAACTTGTCCGGGAGAAACTTATTTGCCACTCCCTTAAGGAGCCGGTGCTTCAAGTAGATTGCAGTCGATCACTGCAGCATATTTCAGTCGATCACCGACTTCAATGACTGTGACACAAAAATCGAAATATCGCACTCCGTAGGGGCCCCACAGTCCATTGGGAAGGGTTGCGGCGGGCAAAAGGCAGCGGGGAAGGAGCTTATTTTGGTTAACCGTGCACCTTTTGCGTATTATTATATAGACTAGCAGTTACCCATTGAAAAATCAACAGGCCTTGCTGCTTTGTTTGAGTATCATTAAAATTGGGGGCACCAATTGTAGAAACAACAGGTATAAGCCTTCCCCTATCCTGTAGGGGGAGACTTAATATGCCCGTTTACTTGTGGGACATTGCTCCAGCATCGTTGGGGAACAAAAACTTTGCTTTGAATACCCAGTTCATTGGATTTTACTCCTCATTGGAAAGGTATGACTGCTTTCCTCGTTAAGTTATGTGTATGCCTGTATGTACCGAATCTTAGGCCTTGCTGGGTGGGTACCGGTGCACGGACGTACCAGGAGAGTTTGAAAAAGTTTCCGGAGTCCTTGCCTTTGCTGCCCGCCGTGGATGTTGGCTTCTTTTGGAAGACCTGGATTGCGCTCCAACGGACCTCATCTCTACGCTCGTGCCCTTACTGGAGAGTGGAAAGCTCCAGATACCTGGCCAGGCCGAGTTGCTATGCGCAGCTCCCACGTTCCAACTCTTTGCTACTTGCAGGTTTGCCTATCGTGTGTTTTTTGAAGTTTTGCGAGATTGAGGCTCCCTACAATTTCCTTTGTTCTCTCCTTGTTGTTGCCTCTGCTATTCTTGGTCACTTGGTCTCTTTTTCTGCATTTATTAATTTATTTATTTTGTCCGTTCCTTTTACTTGGCGTTTCGGTTTTTGCCTTTCAATCCGATTGCTCGTTTTGTCACTTGCTTTTGCCCACCTGATGTCATAACGCAGGGCTCCAAGTTAACTTTGTTTTTGCATGCCCTACCGGGCACTCATCTTTTTTGGTAAAAAAAATTTGAGCTGTTGGTGTGTGTACATTTGTCTGTCCCCCTTCATAACGACTATTTGAGTTGGGTTTTAATGGTCAAACTTTCAACATGAATGTGTGTTCACTACGGTCTATTTTTAGGATAAAGCAAACTCAAAAACCATTTTCCATTAAAGAGCAATTTCGCGTCTTCTATTGGAAATGTAGACGGTGGCTTGCAAACCTAGCCTCAAGGGGGGTGTACAGAAGCGTTTTTAAAAATAACAATAAATACACGGCGCAGGGAGGTGAAATTCACTGCACGTGATGCTCAATGTGTGCAGAGTAAACCGAGTGTTCATTTACATCCGTAGGATGTCGAATAAATAAAGAGCACACTGGACCCGAGACCGAGGCTTCAGACTTGACTTCAGACCCACATTTTTGACAGGCCTTTATCTATCTATAATTCCAGTAATCTCTGTGTGTCTGTGTGTCTGTGTGTGTGTCTGTGTGTTTGTCT
This sequence comes from Myxine glutinosa, assembly GCF_964187855.1. Classification (NCBI taxonomy): domain Eukaryota; kingdom Metazoa; phylum Chordata; class Myxini; order Myxiniformes; family Myxinidae; genus Myxine; species Myxine glutinosa. Next base: position 29,242,591 of record NC_136265.1, read on the forward strand.
GTGACCGCTGTTTCTCGACAACCACGGGTCCGATATACTTGAAACTTGCCAGGTATATTGCTGGGGACCCGAGGATGTGCCTTTTCAAGGTTTCATATTAATCGGACAAGTAGTTACCGAGCTATGGCGATTTCTTTACCAAACTCCGCAAGCCGTTCGCTTTGGACCAAACCATTGCATGTAAATAGAGGGGGGGGGATTGTCACCGTACTCGCAGGCCGTTCGCTTTGGACCAAACCATTTCATGTAAATAGAGGGGGGGGGGATATAATTTTAGATATATATATAGTACGGGCATGCCCTAGTCTATCTATAATGCCAGTAATCTCTGTGTGTGTGTGTGTATGTGTGTATGTCTGTGTGTTTGTCTGTGACCGCTGTTTCTCGGCAACCACGGGTCCGATATACTTGAAACTTGCCAGGTATATTGCTGGGGACCCGAGGATGTGCCTTTTCAAGGTTTGAAATTAATCGGACAAGTAGTTACCGAGCTATGGCGATTTAGCCGTTCGCCGTTCGCTTTGGCGTTGCGAATGGACCAAACCATTTCATGTAAATAGAGGGGGGGGGGTTCTGTGGTCGTTGCGAATGGACCAAACCATTTCATGTAAATAGAGGGGGGGGGGATTGTCACCGTACTCGCAAGCCGTTCGCCGTTCGCTTTGGCGTTGCGAATGGACCAAACCATTTCATGGACCAAACCATTTCATGTAAATAGAGGGGGGGGATTGTCACCGTACTCGCACCCACGTACCCACGTACCCACGTACGGGCATTGCACCCACGTACGGGCATGCCCTAGTCTATCTATAATTCCAGTAATCTCTGTGTGTATGTCTGTGTGTCTGTGACCGCTGTTTCTCGACAACCACGGGTCCGATATACTTTAAACTTGCCAGGTATATTGCTGGGGACCTGAGGATGTGCCTTTTCAAGGTTTCATATTAATCGGAGAAGTAGTTACCGAGCTATGTCCAAAAAACGATTCAACCAATCAGAGAGCAGCGAGCTATCATGTGTGCCGAACGTGCCGAACAGACTCTGCCTCGGACGGCACATTTGAGAGCGTATTCATTTATTTCACGTTGGCAAACTATGTTGGCGTTAAACTATGTTTTAAAACTAATTAAAACTAATTTGCGATTCTTTCGCTTTCCTGCGCGTTTGTGCACGCTATGGCGATTTCTTTACCAAACTCCGCAAGCCGTTCGCTTTGGACCAAACCATTTCATGTAAATAGAGGGGGGGGGATTGTCACCGTACTCGCAAGCCGTTCGCTTTGGACCAAACCATTTCATGTAAATAGAGGGGGGGGGGATTGTCACCGTACTCGCAAGCCGTTCGCTTTGGACCAAACCATTTCATGTAAATAGAGGGGGGGGATTGTCACCGTACTCGCAAGCCGTTCGCTTTGGCTTTGCGAATGGACCAAACCATTTCATGTAAATAGAGGGGGGGGGATATAATTTTAGATATATATATAGTACGGGCATGCCCTAGTACTAGTAAATTAATAAAAACTGTAAGGCTTATTTTCTATGATATTAAAGTTTGAAACCAGAAGGGCACTCGGTAGAGAGCATATTTCTGCCAGGCTGAATGGTTTATTTTGTATCCCACTGATATGTCAGATCTGGATTCAGACCTGAACCAAAATCTAATCAGGTTGTTCTCGTCACCAAACCAACTCGTCCACCAAGTTTATTCAACTCGTCCATAACTTTTTAAAATCTCATGTTATATATCGCTTTTCGCCCGATCTCTCAATGCTGAAGAATCACTTAAAAAAAAAAAAAAAAAAATTATTGTATCCGAATCTATATTCAGATCTTCACCAAAATCCAATCGATTCTTCCTTGTCACACACCCAACCTCTCCACCGAGTTTCGTCCAAGTCTGTCCACAACTTTTTGAGATATCCTGCAATATATCGGTTTTGGCCCTATCTCCCAATGGTGAAGGATCGCTTAAAAATTAGACAAGCCACCCCTTCTCCCCCCCCCGCCCCCCACGAACCCTCCCCCAAAAGGTTGCCATTGATCCATCATATTGTCCATTTCATCAAGATTAAAATTGACGACCTTGATCAAAGCTCAGGTCAATAGGATGAAAAGTGACGATTTTTCAGATGAAAATTTATGATTTTCGAAGTTTGACCTTGAGTTGATCTTTGACCTTTTGACCTCAAAAATCGTTAGTTTCCCTATTTAGTGACAAAATATACAAATGCTGTTCAATTTTCAAGTCAATCGGATGTTAGCACAGGAACCCGTACAGGTCTGGTTTTGCCGGTGGTAACCGATGGTAAAATTTGGACGACAGCTCATTTCGAAGTTTGTAAAATAAATACTTGTGTTTAACAAAAATACGCACAAGCGCATGCATGTACAGGTAATTTCTGTAATTCGGCAAAGTGAAGCCATAGTGAGGCCGTACGAAGAACGACGTTGTTTTTTACACATCGATTTTGGTAAGTTACTGAAATGGACATTTAAATTGTTGAAAATTGTGCTTTTTGCAGCTTGCTGTTACCGACTGGAATTGTGTGGGATAGGCAGGCCTGACCTTTCTTTTTCTCCTCTTAGGCTGCAAGCAGGTTGCCTCCGTGGTTCTCGCCACACATTGCTGGACAAACTTTGGGTTCGTATTGTCCTTCACGCTATGGACCAGCAGGAACTCCATGAGGTCCTGACCACTCGCTACAAAACTCCTGGGCCTGTAGCTGACCGTCTTGTAACGATCTTTGTCAACATCGCTGGTGGGGCTGCCAACGAGCAAGAGGACAAAGGGGATTGCAGTGCAGCGACTGAGCCACGACCACGGAGACGTAGTCCCGTGGGTCGCCCGTTCTCGCTGAGGGACCTTCTAAAGTGGTGCGAACGGGTTTCCGGTTGGTTCAACAATTCGATTGAGGTGAACACCCTGCCGATTTTCCAAGAGGCGTTGGACTGTTTTTGTGCGGCTGTACCTCTAGCCGAAATGCGCCAGAGCTTGGCAGAGACCATCGGTGTCGAGCTGAATGTTATACGAGAGAAGGTAAGCATTTGTCCAACAAAGTTCCGCTGTAAGTCTTTTATAGCAGATTCGCCCTCATTACACCCTCTCCCATGTATTTTTATCCTATTCTTCCTGAAAGTATGAGGGCTTTTCAAATTCGACATGGACTTGTATTTTCTTTTCGCTGAGATTCAATTCTCAGTCTGATTTTTTTTTTTTTTCAATTCTTAAAACTTTCCCTGGGCTGCCAGCGTGGTCCAGAGGTACGCACACTCGCCTCTAAGCTGTCTAGCTTGGGTTCGAATCCCGACCGAACTAAAAACTGTCATCCCAGTGTTTTGCAGGAAGGGTAATCTGTCGATCCGTGTGCCGTCCCTCAGATGGACGTTAAACCTGGCTTTCCGCCTGCTGGCATTAGTTGGTGGACGTTAAAGATCCTACGGTGTCCTTCACAAAGAGTAGGCGAGCTATCGCCAGAACACTGAACAAATTCCAAAAAATCCTGCCATAACTCCTGCTGGTAATGGCAAACCTCCCAGTACAAACCCTGCCAAGAAACTGCTTCGGCAACACCGACGCTCTGTAACAGAATACGAGAGAGCCTCCCATCTACACCCTGGGTACAACCGGAAGTTTTTCAACTCATTCCCTTATGGAGTGCAGAGAAGTCAAAAACCCAAATAAACGCAAACGCACTTCTCAAATTATAGTACGATATATCCTACAAAAAAGAAACGGTCTGCTTGTTTGATCGCAAGCTCGTATACACTACCTACTCTGCCATATTAAACGGAAGTCCAGGTCAAATGTTGGAACCACCCTCATTGGGACTGGTGGAGGAACAGGAAGTTGTGCAATTGTTGCTTTCATTTCACAATCCCAGGTGGACTACTTCTGCCGTCATTACAAGCCGGCCATCTCTGTGGATGAGACGCACGTCACTGTAGGTCGGATCACTCTGCAGCGGAAATTGCAGGAGGCTGTGCAAATTACGAGGTGATTGGTCTAACTTCCTGATATTCTGTGTTTCCCCGATATAACCTTCAACTATGCCGTCCGCACCTCTGTTGCTATGCTTTGTTGAAGAAATGCAAGGAATGAAATGAAAAATATTTTCCCCAAGTTGACTTTTTACACGTTGAGGATTGATGGAAGAGCAAAATGATTCGACTTAAACATGCATTGCCATTACACAGGGAACAGGGTGTCTTTGCGGACACTCGTCCGGCCTGTGTGTTACTTGAGCAGTTGTCAGGATGCTTGTGTCGAGCCGAGCCCGTGCTGCTGGTGGGTGAGACTGGCACCGGCAAAACGAGCACCGTGCAGCACCTTGCACGCCTCCTTGGCAAAAAACTCCGTGCCATAAACATGGGACAGCACAGTGATTCCACCGAGCTGCTTGGCGGGTGAGTCGGTCGGTGTCCATCATCTATTGTTTTGGACGTGACGTATCTGGTACTTGAATGTCATGTGTCGTGGTTAGGGATCATGCTGAGAGCCTTCACTTTGGCCCTCCACAGGTATCGCCCGGCGGAGCCGCGTGCGCTCATCCTCCCCATTCGCGAGGCGTTTGAGGAGTTATTTGTCACCTCGTTTTCTCGGCGCCAAAATATTGGATTTTTGGGCCACATCGCTTCCTGTACCCGTCAGCGTCTCTGGAAACGACTGCTGCTTCTTATGCTGCACGTTCAGCGTGCTGCAATCTGTCGCCCGCTTTCTGCAGAAGGTTTGTATTGCTACCTCTGTCACCTAAGGCGGACGGAGGTTGTGTTTTCACCCCTGTCTCTTTGTCTGACTTCTCTTTGTCTGTCTGTCTTTGTGAGCAGGATATATCAGTAAGTTGTGGGTGGATTCGGACAAAATTTAGTGGACACGTTGGATTTGTGACAAGGAAACGAAAGATGGGCAGCTTAAGCTGATGTCACTTCCTGTCACTGACATGCTGCACACTTGAGGGAAGCCGCCCACTCTTGAGAGTAATACTGGAAATATGCCCAACCACAAATGTGCTTTGTACTTGACAACTTGGAGGTGTTGTTGGTACAAGGCACATTTGTGTCTGCGGTGTACAGGATCTTCAGGATGTTTTTAATTTTGGTGGATTTTATTTGTAGAGGCCTTTGTTTTGGTTTATCTTTGTGGCCAATTGCAGAAAAAAATATATAATAAAATACAAGGTGTGCCATAGACATATATGTTTAGGATAAAACCATGCACATTGTATTTTGTGGTTCAGCAATGCAGGTGCGAGAACGCTGGAAGGAGTTGGGAGTGAGGCTCAGGCGAGTGAAGCGACAACTCAAATTTGCTGACTCCGCACCACTCTTTAGCTTCGTAGAGGTAACTGCATTGGTTGGGATAAATATTTTTGGGACTCTCTGTGGACCTGGGCCAACTAATTGATTTGCATTGTGATCCTTTGTACGATTGCTTGACGCAGGGCGGCCTCGTGCGTGCCGTCCGACGAGGGGACTGGTTGCTGCTTGACGAAATAAACCTGGCCTCGGCTGAGACTTTAGAAGGGCTGGCTGGTCTGCTGGAAAGTGCTGGGTCTTCTGTTGTTCTCTTGGACCGGGGGGACTCTGAGCCAATCCCCAGACATCCAGACTTCCGCCTCTTTGCTTGCATGAACCCAGCGACGGATGTGGGAAAGAAAGAACTTCCGCCGGGCATACGTAACCGGTGGGTGATGGATGAGATGATGTGGTGATATCGAGCAAATTGGTGCCGATACCTTTCGGCTTTGAAAAGGTGACCAGTGAATTTTCTGATTTTTCTGATGGACAGTGCTTCAAACCCATGGCTCGAGCCTAATGTTTTTGCAACTCGATTCCCTGACGCCCCCTGTCCCTCCCTACCTCCAAGAGCACTGATGTCATTGCATACCTACACTTCTGTAGCCTCACTAAAATCACCATGCTGGGACAGTACCCTCATGGTTATGGTGTATGTTTTTCATGCTTCAGATTCACAGAGATCTTTGTAGACGAGATAGAGCAGCCAGCTGATCTGACTGTCATGGTGTCGAGTTATTTGGCCGGACACGGAGCGAGACCTCATCTTGTGCAAAGCATTGTCCGGTATGCTTTTCTGTCCACATCCCTACACGTTTTTGAGAACAGGATGTTCATGACGTTAAAACGCATAAATGATATTAACCTTCTATCTTTCTCCAAAACCAGTGATGGGGATTGTCATGCAGCTTGGGCAGAAATTTTCCCGATGATCGTTGTTCTCACATTTGTTTGCGCCGTCTCCCAAATTGCGTTCCAAGTGCGTTTTGGTGCAGTCACAAAGGCCTAGTAGCAGCATTATTTGGCTGCTGCTCAAATACGAAGCCTTGTATTTTGATCCATTGTGGTGGTTGATTTCGTTTATGCAGAAATGCAATGATTTCTCATTGATGATGCATCAAGCCTGGTTCCAGAATTTCGATTTTCGGTCACTCCAGGGTCGGTGGTCGAGGCCATTTTACACATTATTTTGGATTTGCATAACTGTTTTCAGGTTTTTTGTTACCAGGCATCTGAAGTCTCACCTCCGGCCACCCAAATTTGTGGATGACGAATGATTGACGATGCTTCGGAAAACATTTGCAGCAGCTTCGGGGAAGTTTCCCTTTAATGATTCGGAAATTATTCACATTATTCGGAAAGTACAGATACATTCAAAGTACACCGCCCCCATGCCAAATAAATAAATATCCTCCAGGTGATAAATAAATATTGCAGGGGGGCGCCTCTGGCACCCGGCAATACTGCCATGCAGCTCAAAGAGACGGTATATGGAGAGAGAGAGGTGTACAAGAATTGATTGATTAATTGTGAAATTAAAATAAATATATAATAATTGTAAAATAATTAATTTCTTAATCAATTGGCTAATGGCATACTTAAACCGCCAGTGTTTCATCCGAATCTGTTACTTTTTGAAAACTATTAAAATAATTAATTATTCAAAAATTAAATAATTAATCGATTAATTGACTGATCAATAAAAAATTAATCGATGAATTGATTAATCAATAAATCAAAAATATCCTTTATAGCCACATCAATTGGTTACTGTTGTGTCCAAATATCAGATTTGAAGCTCAAAAGATGCCTGAGATATTGCCCAGATGAGAAAGGAAAAAATTGTCATTAATCAAATAAATCAATAAATAAATAATAATCAAATAAAATAAAGCCTGGTGTTGGCTTAGCGGTTAGGGTGCTGGCTTGGGATCCTAGGATCCTGGGTTCGAATCCCGGTCGATCGCTAAATTAACACCAGGGGGGTTGACTCAGCCTGTCATCCTTCCGAGGTCGGCAAAATGAGTACCAGCTTGCTGGGATGAATGATCCTGGTGTGTACCCCGGCTTAGAATAGGTACACCGTATCCCTGCGCATCGTAAGAGCGTGACCAAGGGTTGGCGTCAGGAAGGGCATCCGGCCGTAAAAACATTGCCTCAAACAGGGAACCATGATTGTCATGGGGCCCGCAAGGCTAACCCCCGCTCTTGCGGGGAAAATGGCCTTAAAACGATCATTCATTCATATTCAATCAAATAATGAAATAATTAAATAATTAGAAATTATTTAATTTCTTCGGTGCCCAGCAATGACATCATGCAGCGCCTGGAGATGGCACAGGAAAGGAGCGGTGTACAACATTTTGTGTTAAACTGAGCATTGTTGTTGAGGGTGATGATCCTGCTTTGTACAAGAATACGTTTGTATTGTTTTTGTTAACATCCTTGTCTCAAAACTTTTTGATAACTGTTCTTTTGTCTGCAGATCGTTGCTGATAAGTTTCTCACATTTGCTCAACTTTTGATATTTCTTGAATACTTGCCCTCATGTGGAGGCACCTGTCGACTTTATGAAATGGAATCTTGAATGCTCCAACTTCCCATTCTTGTAGGCTGTACCTGGCCGTACGAGAAATTGCACGTGACAAGCTTAAGGACGGTACCGGCAGAGCTCCTCACTACTCGCTGCGCTCGCTGTGCCGGGCCTTGGCGTATGCCGCGGACAACCCGTGTGGCAATCTCCGTCGCTCCCTGTACGAGGGCCTTTGCCTCAGCTTCCTTAGCCAGCTGGAACGAGTTTCTCAGGCATCAGTTGAACAGCTGATCGTCTCTCATATCCTTGGTCGTGATGCTCGTGGCCTGTTGCTCCAGCCTTTGCCGGAACCACCTGGGGGAGGCCACACTCTCGTGGCTGGATACTGGCTTCCCATGGGGGAGCTTGATCCTTATGAAGAAATTGGATATGTGATTACACCTACCGTAAAGGACAACTTGCGCCAGCTCTCCCGTGCTGTCTCTGCTTCGTACGTTTGTCCAACAGTTGGTTGTTCATCACATTATAGTCTTTAACATTTAGAACTTGGCTATTTGTTTACTTTTTATTTTATGTAAACATGGATTTTTTAAAATTTCCATATGATTCCATCTCGTTTATTCCAAAATGCTGAATAATGTAGTAATTGGCTCCGCCACTGAAGGTGGATGGAGGTTCTGTTTTCGCCACTGTCTGTCTGTCTGTGAACAGCATGTCTCAAAAAGTTGTGGACGGATTCGGACGAAATTTGATGGAGAACTTGGGTATGTGACGAGGACGAAATTATTAGATTTTGGTGAAGATTCGAATCCAGATCAGGATCAGAGAATTTTAAAGTGATTCTTCACCATTGGGAGATAGCACCAAAAACTATATATAGCAGGATATCTTAAAAAGTTATGGATGGCTATGGCCAAAAACTATATATAGCAGGATATCTTAAAAAGTTATGGATGGATATGGACAAAACCTTGGTGGACAGATTGGGTGTGTGACAATACCGAATCGATTCGATTTTGGTGAATATCTGAATATGGATCCGGATACGAGTTTTTAAAACAAGTGATTTTTCAGCATTGAGTGATAGGGCAAAAAAGTATATATAACGTGATATTTCAAAAAGTTGTGGATGGATTATAATGAAACTAGGCGAATGAGCTGGGTAGGTGACAAGAACAACCGATTAGATTTTAATTCAGGTCCGTATCCAGATTTGACCTATGAATGGGAAAGAAAATGTAAAGTGTTCAACCTGTGGCGGAGGTATGTGCTCTACCGAGTACCGTTCTAGTTACCTCCACCACCAAAGGTGGATGGAGGTTATGTTTTCACACCTGTCTGTCTGTTTGTCTGTTTGTTTGTGAATAAAATATCTCAAAAAGATGTTGATGGATTCGGACGTAATTTGGCAGAGATGTAGCGTATGTGACAAGGACGAAATGATTAGATTTTGGTGAAGATTCGGATTCGGATACTAGAATTTCTTCAGTGATTCTTCACCTTTGGGAGTTAGGGCCAAAAACGATACATAGCAGGATATCTCAAAAAGTTGTGGACGGATTTGGATGAAACTTGGTGGACCGGTTGTGTGTCTGACAAGGACAAAGCGATTCGATTTTGGTGAAGATCTGAACATGGATTCGGATATGAGAATTATTTAATTTTTTAAGCGATTCTTCACCATTGGGAGATGGGGCTAAAACCAACATAGAGCAAGAGATCTCAAAAAGTTATTGAAGGATTTGCACGAAACTTGTTGGACAGGTTGTGTGTGTGTGACGAGGAAGAATCGATTCAATTTTGTTGAATATCCGGATCCGGATCCAGCTAGTAGAATTTTAAAGTGATTCTTCACTATTGAGTGATATGGCCAACCAGGCGGAGGTATGCTCTCCACTGAGTGCCGTTCTAGTTTCCTCCTGTTTCCGTTATATCCTCATCCTTAATTTTTATCCTTCTGTTATATTTTAGCCCTTCTGTTATATCCTTATCCTGTTTCTGTTATATCCTTATCCTGTTTCTGTTATATCCTTATCCTCTTTCTGTTATATCCTTATCCTGTTTCTGTTATATCCTTATCCTGTTTCTGTTATATCCTTATCCTGTTTCTGTTATATCCTTATCCTGTTTCTGTTTTATCCTTATCCTGTTTCTGTTTTATCCTTATCCTGTTTCTGTTTTATCCTTATCCTGTTTCTGTTATATCCTTATCCTGTTTCTGTTATATCCTTATCCTGTTTCTGTTATATCCTTATCCTGTTTCTGTTTTATCCTTATCCTGTTTCTGTTTTATCCTTATCCTCTTTCTGTTATATCCTTATCCTGTTTCTGTTATATCCTTATCCTGTTTCTGTTATATCCTTATCCTGTTTCTGTTATATCCTTATCCTGTTTCTGTTATATCCTTATCCTGTTTCTGTTATATCCTTATCCTGTTCTGTTATATCCTTATCCTGTTCTGTTATATCCTTATCCTGTTTCTGTTATATCCTTATCCTGTTCTGTTTTATCCTTATCCTGTTCTGTTATATCCTTATCCTGTTCTGTTATATCCTTATCCTGTTCTGTTATATCCTTATCCTGTTTCTGTTATATCCTTATCCTGTTCTGTTATATCCTTATCCTGTTCTGTTATATCCTTATCCTGTTCTGTTATATCCTTATCCTGTTTCTGTTATATCCTTATCCTGTTTCTGTTATATTTTAGCCCTTCTGTTATATCCTTATCCCCTTTCTGTTTTATCCTTATCCTGTTTCTGTTATATCCTCATCCTGTTTCTATTTTATCCTTATCCTGTTTCTGTTTTATCCTTATCCTGTTTCTGTTTTATCCTTATCCTGTTTCGGTTATATCCTTATCCTGTTCTGTTATATCCTTATCCTGTTTCTGTTTTATCCTTATCCTGTTTCTGTTTTATCCTTATCCTGTTTCTGTTTTATCCTTATCCTCTTTCTGTTATATCCTTATCCTGTTTCTGTTATATCCTTATCCTGTTTCTGTTATATCCTTATCCTCTTTCTGTTATATCCTTATCCTGTTTCTGTTATATCCTTATCCTGTTTCTGTTATATCCTTATCCTGTTTCTGTTATATCCTTATCCTGTTTCTGTTATATCCTTATCCTGTTTCTGTTTTATCCTGTTTCTGTTATATCCTTATCCTGTTTCTGTTATATCCTTATCCTGTTTCTGTTATATCCTTATCCTGTTTCTGTTTTATCCTTATCCTGTTTCTGTTTTATCCTTATCCTGTTTCTGTTTTATCCTTATCCTGTTTCTGTTATATCCTTATCCTGTTTCTGTTATATCCTTATCCTGTTTCTGTTTTATCCTTATCCTGTTTCTGTTTTATCCTTATCCTGTTTCTGTTATATCCTTATCCTGTTTCTGTTATATCCTTATCCCGTTTCTGTTATATCCTTATCCTGTTTCTGTTATCTCCTTATCCTGTTCTGTTATATCCTTATCCTGTTCTGTTATATCCTTATCCTGTTTCTGTTATATCCTTATCCTGTTCTGTTTTATCCTTATCCTGTTCTGGTATATCATTATCATGTTCTGTTATATCCTTATCCTGTTTCTGTTATATCCTTATCCTGTTCTGTTATATCCTTATCCTGTTCTGTTATATCCTTATCCTGTTCTGTTATATCCTTATCCTGTTTCTGTTATATCCTTATCCTGTTTCTGTTATATTTTAGCCCTTCTGTTATATCCTTATCCCCTTTCTGTTTTATCCTTATCCTGTTTCTGTTTTATCCTTATCCTGTTTCTGTTATATCCTCATCCTGTTTCTGTTATATCCTTATCCTGTTTCTGTTTTATCCTTATCCTGTTTTATCCTTATCCTGTTTCTGTTATATCCTTATCCTGTTCTGTTATATCCTTATCCTGTTTCTGTTTTATCCTTATCCTGTTTCTGTTTTATCCTTATCCTGTTTCTGTTTTATCCTTATCCTGTTTGTTATATCCTCATCCTGTTTCTGTTATATCCTCATCCTGTTTCTGTTATATCCTCATCCTGTTTCTGTTATATCCTTATCCTGTTTCTGTTTTATCCTTATCCTGTTTCTGTTTTATCCTGTTTCTGTTATATCCTTATCCTGTTTCTGTTTTATCCTTATCCTGTTTCTGTTTTATCCTGTTTCTGTTTTATCCTTATCCTGTTTGTTATATCCTCATCCTGTTTCTTTTATATCCTCATCCTGTTTCTGTTATATCCTCATCCTGTTTCTGTTATATCCTCATCCTGTTTCTGTTATGTCCTTATCCTGTTTCTGTTATATCCTCATCCTGTTTCTGTTATATCCTTATCCTGTTTCTGTTATATCCTCATCCTGTTTCTGTTATATCCTTATCCTGTTCTGTTATATCCTTATCCTGTTTCTGTTTTATCCTTATCCTGTTTCTGTTTTATCCTTATCCTGTTTCTGTTATATCCTTATCCTGTTTCTGTTATATCCTCATCCTGTTTCTGTTTTATCCTTATCCTGTTTCTGTTTTATCCTTATCCTGTTTCTGTTTTATCCTTATCCTGTTTCGGTTATATCCTTATCCTGTTCTGTTATATCCTTATCCTGTTTCTGTTTTATCCTTATCCTGTTTCTGTTTTATCCTTATCCTGTTTCTGTTTTATCCTTATCCTGTTTCTGTTTTATCCTTATCCTCTTTCTGTTATATCCTTATCCTGTTTCTGTTATATCCTTATCCTGTTTCTGTTATATCCTTATCCTCTTTCTGTTATATCCTTATCCTGCTTCTGTTATATCCTTATCCTGTTTCTGTTATATCCTTATCCTGTTTCTGTTATATCATTATCCTGTTTCTGTTATATCCTTATCCTGTTTCTGTTTTATCCTGTTTCTGTTATATCCTTATCCTGTTTCTGTTATATCCTTATCCTGTTTCTGTTATATCCTTATCCTGTTTCTGTTTTATCCTTATCCTGTTTCTGTTTTATCCTTATCCTGTTTCTGTTTTATCCTTATCCTGTTTCTGTTATATCCTTATCCTGTTTCTGTTATATCCTTATCCTGTTTCTGTTATATCCTTATCCTGTTTCTGTTTTATCCTTATCCTGTTTCTGTTTTATCCTTATCCTGTTTCTGTTATATCCTTATCCTGTTTCTGTTATATCCTTATCCCGTTTCTGTTATATCCTTATCCTGTTTCTGTTATCTCCTTATCCTGTTCTGTTATATCCTTATCCTGTTCTGTTATATCCTTATCCTGTTTCTGTTATATCCTTATCCTGTTCTGTTTTATCCTTATCCTGTTCTGGTATATCATTATCATGTTCTGTTATATCCTTATCCTGTTTCTGTTATATCCTTATCCTGTTCTGTTATATCCTTATCCTGTTCTGTTATATCCTTATCCTGTTCTGTTATATCCTTATCCTGTTTCTGTTATATCCTTATCCTGTTTCTGTTATATTTTAGCCCTTCTGTTATATCCTTATCCCCTTTCTGTTTTATCCTTATCCTGTTTCTGTTTTATCCTTATCCTGTTTCTGTTATATCCTCATCCTGTTTCTGTTATATCCTTATCCTGTTTCTGTTATATCCTCATCCTGTTTCTGTTTTATCCTTATCCTGTTTCTGTTTTATCCTTATCCTGTTTCTGTTTTATCCTTATCCTGTTTCTGTTATATCCTTATCCTGTTCTGTTGTATCCTTATCCTGTTTCTGTTTTATCCTTATCCTGTTTCTGTTTTATCCTTATCCTGTTTCTGTTTTATCCTTATCCTGTTTGTTATATCCTCATCCTGTTTCTGTTATATCCTCATCCTGTTTCTGTTATATCCTCATCCTGTTTCTGTTATATCCTTATCCTGTTTCTGTTTTATCCTTATCCTGTTTCTGTTTTATCCTGTTTCTGTTATATCCTTATCCTGTTTCTGTTTTATCCTTATCCTGTTTCTGTTTTATCCTGTTTCTGTTATATCCTTATCCTGTTTCTGTTTTATCCTTATCCTGTTTCTGTTTTATCCTGTTTCTGTTATATCCTTATCCTGTTTCTGTTATATCCTTATCCTGTTTCTGTTTTATCCTTATCCTGTTTCTGTTATATCCTTATCCTGTTTCTGTTATATCCTCATCCTGTTTCTGTTATATCCTCATCCTGTTTCTGTTATATCCTCATCCTGTTTCTGTTATATCCTCATCCTGTTTCTGTTATATCCTCATCCTGTTTCTGTTATATCCTCATCCTGTTTCTGTTATATCCTCATCCTGTTTCTGTTATGTCCTTATCCTGTTTCTGTTATATCCTCATCCTGTTTCTGTTATATCCTTATCCTGTTTCTGTTATATCCTCATCCTGTTTCTGTTATATCCTTATCCTGTTCTGTTATATCCTTATCCTGTTTCTGTTTTATCCTTATCCTGTTTCTGTTTTATCCTTATCCTGTTTCTGTTATATCCTTATCCTGTTTCTGTTATATCCTCATCCTGTTTCTGTTTTATCCTTATCCTGTTTCTGTTATATCCTTATCCTGTTCTGTTATATCCTTATCCTGTTTCTGTTTTATCCTTATCCTGTTTCTGTTTTATCCTTATCCTGTTTCTGTTTTATCCTTATCCTGTTTGTTATATCCTCATCCTGTTTCTGTTATATCCTCATCCTGTTTCTGTTGTATCCTCATCCTGTTTCTGTAAAATCCTCATCCTGTTTCTGTTATATCCTCATCCTGTTTCTGTTATATCCTCATCCTGTTTCTGTTATATCCTCATCCTGTTTCTGTTATATCCTCATCCTGTTTCTGTTATATCCTCATCCTGTTTCTGTTATGTCCTTATCCTGTTTCTGTTATATCCTCATCCTGTTTCTGTTATATCCTCATCCTGTTTCTGTTATATCCTTATCCTGTTTCTGTTATATCCTCATCCTGTTTCTGTTATATCCTTATCCTGTTCTGTTATATCCTTATCCTGTTTCTGTTTTATCCTTATCCTGTTTCTGTTATATCCTTATCCTGTTTCTGTTATATCCTTATCCTGTTTCTGTTATATCCTTATCCTGTTTCTGTTATATCCTTATCCTGTTTCTGTTATATCCTTATCCTGTTCTGTTATATCCTTATCCTGTTCTGTTATATCCTTATCCTGTTTCTGTTATATCCTTATCCTGTTCTGTTTTATCCTTATCCTGTTCTGTTATATCCTTATCCTGTTCTGTTATATCCTTATCCTGTTCTGTTATATCCTTATCCTGTTTCTGTTATATCCTTATCCTGTTCTGTTATATCCTTATCCTGTTCTGTTATATCCTTATCCTGTTCTGTTATATCCTTATCCTGTTTCTGTTATATCCTTATCCTGTTTCTGTTATATTTTAGCCCTTCTGTTATATCCTTATCCCCTTTCTGTTTTATCCTTATCCTGTTTCTGTTATATCCTCATCCTGTTTCTGTTTTATCCTTATCCTGTTTCTGTTTTATCCTTATCCTGTTTCTGTTTTATCCTTATCCTGTTTCGGTTATATCCTTATCCTGTTCTGTTATATCCTTATCCTGTTTCTGTTTTATCCTTATCCTGTTTCTGTTTTATCCTTATCCTGTTTCTGTTTTATCCTTATCCTCTTTCTGTTATATCCTTATCCTGTTTCTGTTATATCCTTATCCTGCTTCTGTTATATCCTTATCCTCTTTCTGTTATATCCTTATCCTGTTTCTGTTATATCCTTATCCTGTTTCTGTTATATCCTTATCCTGTTTCTGTTATATCCTTATCCTGTTTCTGTTATATCCTTATCCTGTTTCTGTTTTATCCTGTTTCTGTTATATCCTTATCCTGTTTCTGTTATATCCTTATCCTGTTTCTGTTATATCCTTATCCTGTTTCTGTGTTATCCTTATCCTGTTTCTGTTTTATCCTTATCCTGTTTCTGTTTTATCCTTATCCTGTTTCTGTTATATCCTTATCCTGTTTCTGTTATATCCTTATTCTGTTTCTGTTTTATCCTTATCCTGTTTCTGTTTTATCCTTATCCTGTTTCTGTTATATCCTTATCCTGTTTCTGTTATATCCTTATCCCGTTTCTGTTATATCCTTATCCTGTTTCTGTTATATCCTTATCCTGTTCTGTTATATCCTTATCCTGTTCTGTTATATCCTTATCCGTTTTCTGTTATATCCTTATCCTGTTCTGTTTTATCCTTATCCTGTTCTGGTATATCATTATCATGTTCTGTTATATCCTTATCCTGTTTCTGTTATATCCTTATCCTGTTCTGTTATATCGTTATCCTGTTCTGTTATATCCTTATCCTGTTCTGTTATATCCTTATCCTGTTTCTGTTATATCCTTATCCTGTTTCTGTTATATTTTAGCCCTTCTGTTATATCCTTATCCCCTTTCTGTTTTATCCTTATCCTGTTTCTGTTTTATCCTTATCCTGTTTCTGTTATATCCTTATCCTGTTTCTGTTATATCCTTATCCTGTTTCTGTTATATCCTCATCCTGTTTCTGTTATATCCTCATCCTGTTTCTGTTATATCCTTATCCTGTTTCTGTTATATCCTCATCCTGTTTCTGTTTTATCCTTATCCTGTTTCTGTTTTATCCTTATCCTGTTTCTGTTTTATCCTTATCCTGTTTCTGTTATATCCTTATACTGTTCTGTTATATCCTTATCCTGTTTCTGTTTTATCCTTATCCTGTTTCTGTTTTATCCTTATCCTGTTTCTGTTATATCCTCATCCTGTTTGTTATATCCTCATCCTGTTTCTGTTATATCCTCATCCTGTTTCTGTTATATCCTCATCCTGTTTCTGTTATATCCTCATCCTGTTTCTGATATATCCTCATCCTGTTTCTGATATATCCTCATCCTGTTTCTGTTATGTCCTTATCCTGTTTCTGTTTTATCCTTATCCTGTTTCTGTTTTATCCTGTTTCTGTTATATCCTTATCCTGTTTCTGTTTTATCCTTATCCTGTTTCTGTTTTATCCTGTTTCTGTTATATCCTTATCCTGTTTCTGTTTTATCCTTATCCTGTTTCTGTTTTATCCTGTTTCTGTTATATCCTTATCCTGTTTCTGTTATATCCTTATCCTGTTTCTGTTATATCCTCATCCTGTTTCTGTTATATCCTCATCCTGTTTCTGTTATATCCTCATCCTGTTTCTGTTATATCCTCATCCTGTTTCTGTTATATCCTCATCCTGTTTCTGTTATATCCTCATCCTGTTTCTGTTTTATCCTTATCCTGTTTCTGTTATATCCTTATCCTGTTCTGTTATATCCTTATCCTGTTTCTGTTTTATCCTTATCCTGTTTCTGTTTTATCCTTATCCTGTTTCTGTTTTATCCTTATCCTGTTTGTTATATCCTCATCCTGTTTCTGTTATATCCTCATCCTGTTTCTGTTGTATCCTCATCCTGTTTCTGTTATATCCTCATCCTGTTTCTGTTATATCCTCATCCTGTTCTGTTATATCCTCATCCTGTTTCTGTTATATCCTTATCCTGTTCTGTTATATCCTCATCCTGTTTCTGTTATATCCTTATCCTGTTTCTGTTATATCCTCATCCTGTTTCTGTTATATCCTTATCCTGTTCTGTTATATCCTTATCCTGTTCTGTTATATCCTCATCCTGTTCTGTTTTATCCTTATCCTGTTCTGTTATATCCTTATCCTGTTCTGTTATATCCTTATCCTGTTCTGTTATATCCTTATCCTGTTCTGTTATATCCTCATCCTGTTCTGTTATATCCTGTTCTGTTATATCCTTATCCTGTTCTGTTATATCCTCATCCTGTTCTGTTATATCCTTATCCTGTTTCTGTTATATCCTCATCCTGTTCTGTTATATCCTCATCCTGTTCTGTTATATCCTTATCCTGTTCTGTTATATCCTCATCCTGTTCTGTTATATCCTTATCCTGTTCTGTTATATCCTTATCCTGTTCTGTTATATCCTCATCCTGTTTCTGTTATATCCTTATCCTGTTTCTGTTATATCCTCATCCTGTTTCTGTTATATCCTTATCCTGTTTCTGTTATATCCTTATCCTGTTTCTGTTTTATCCTTATCCTGTTCTGTTATATCCTCATCCTGTTCTGTTTTATCCTTATCCTTATCCTGTTTCTGTTATATCCTGTTTCTGTTATATCCTCATCCTGTTCTGTTTTATTCTTATCCTGTTTCTGTTATATCCTCATCCTGTTCTGTTTTATCCTTATCCTGTTTCTGTTATATCCTTATCCTGTTTCTGTTATATCCTTATCCTGTTTCTGTTATATCCTTATCCTGTTTCTGTTTTATCCTTATCCTGTTCTGTTATATCCTCATCCTGTTCTGTTTTATCCTTATCCTGTTTCTGTTATATCCTTATCCTGTTTCTGTTATATCCTTATCCTGTTCTGTTATATCCTCATCCTGTTCTGTTTTATCCTTATCCTGTTTCTGTTATATACTTATCCTGTTTCTGTTTTATCCTTATCCTGTTTCTGTTATATCCTTATCCTGTTTCTGTTTTATCCTTATCCTGTTTCTGTTTTATCCTTATCCTGTTCTGTTATATCCTCATCCTGTTCTGTTTTATCCTTATCCTGTTTCTGTTATATCCTTATCCTGTTTCTGTTTTATCCTTATCCTGTTCTGTTATATCCTCATCCTGTTCTGTTATATCCTTATCCTGTTCTGTTATATCCTTATCCTGTTTCTGTTATATCCTTATCCTGTTTCTGTTATATCCTCATCCTGTTTCTGTTATATCCTCATCCTGTTCTGTTTTATCCTTATCCTGTTTCTGTTATATCCTCATCCTGTTTCTGTTATATCCTTATCCTGTTTCTGTTATATCCTCATCCTGTTCTGTTTTATCCTTATCCTGTTTCTGTTATATCCTTATCCTGTTTCTGTTATATCCTTATCCTGTTTCTGTTATATCCTTATCCTGTTTCTGTTATATCCTTATCCTGTTTCTGTTATATCCTTATCCTGTTTCTGTTATATCCTCATCCTGTTCTGTTTTATCCTTATCCTGTTTCTGTTATATCCTTATCCTGTTTCTGTTATATCCTTATCCTGTTTCTGTTATATCCTCATCCTGTTCTGTTTTATCCTTATCCTGTTTCTGTTATATCCTCATCCTGTTTCTGTTATATCCTCATCCTGTTCTGTTTTATCCTTATCCTGTTTCTGTTATATCCTCATCCTGTTTCTGTTATATCCTTATCCTGTTTCTGTTATATCCTCATCCTGTTCTGTTTTATCCTTATCCTGTTTCTGTTATATCCTTATCCTGTTTCTGTTATATCCTTATCCTGTTCTGTTATATCCTCATCCTGTTTCTGTTATATCCTCATCCTGTTCTGTTTTATCCTTATCCTGTTTCTGTTATATCCTCATCCTGTTTCTGTTATATCCTCATCCTGTTCTGTTTTATCCTTATCCTGTTTCTGTTATATCCTTATCCTGTTTCTGTTATATCCTTATCCTGTTTCTGTTATATCCTTATCCTATTTCTGTTATATCCTTATCCTGTTTCTGTTATATCCTTATCCTGTTTCTGTTATATCCTTTTCATGTTTCCGTTATGTCCTTATCCTGCTTTTGTTATATCTTTATCCCATTTCCGTTACATCCTTATCCCAAATTTAAAATATCATGGGATATATTAATATTGTAAGCGACTACAAATTGAGCCCTTTGGCTTAATGTGCCATGTAGGTTTCATGTTCTCGTGATCATCGGCGATGGTCATGACTGAACCTCTAATTTCAGAAAGGAAGTTTATTTTTTTTTATTTTTTTTATTTTTTTTGTATACTGAATCGAGGCTCGTGAAAGAGCTAACATTTATTTCACAAACAAATCAACCAGACAACAAAATATACAAAATGAGGGAGCGGAAGACAAGATGGGGAGAGAAGGGGAAGCACACAACCACAACATTTGAGAGCAGGGAGAAGTGTGGGAGGGAGAGGGCTTGGGGGCAGGAGGCATGGGAAGGGGAGGGGGGGGGGGGGGGAGAGGTATAAAACACAAGGGGACCGAAATTAGCAGGGGTAGAAAAGATCAAGGTTTTGGATGGGGGAGGATAAGAGATGGTGGTGAACAGCTGTTTTAAAGACCTGGAGGGTGGAGTGGGATTGAAGAGAGTGAGGGAGTTTGTTCCAGAGGTGGGAGAAAAGAGGAGTGAAGGTGAGCAGAAAGTCTTGATTTTAGCAGTTTAACCATAAGAGGGTTGCAGGCAGATCTTGTGCGACCTGTAGGAATATTTGGGGGACAGAGCCCAGAGAGGGCTGGGGGGGCAAGGCCAGAGAGGAGTCGGTAGAAGACGGAAAGACCACCAACCTGCCTGCGGTGAGTGAGTGAAAGGCCCTTGGAGTTAGCTTCATCGCGGGAGATTCCAATGATTCTGAACGCTTTGGTTTCAACAGCGTGAAGACGGGCTATGTGTGAGGCAGGAGCACCAGACCAGAGGGGAGAGCAGTATTCCATAGAGCTGTGGATGAAAGCCTTGTATGTGGTGAGGAGCTCAGGTGTGCCAAGGAAGGACTTCGCACGACGGAGGATGCCCAGTCGGCGACTGGCTTTGGAGGCCAGATTTGAAATGTGGTTTTCCCAGGAAAGATCATGGCAAATAGTGAGACCCAAAAGCTTGAGTGACAGAACTTCTTGGAGAGGATTATTCAGAAAGTGGATGGGAGGGTTTTCCAGTCGGTCTTTTCGGAGAGACATCGTAAGAGTGTGAGATTTATCAGGATTGAAAGACATGTTCCATTTGTTTGCCCAGTCTGTGATTTTGTCCAGGTCTGCAGAGAGTGAGGAGGCTGCAGACTGCCGATCTGAGGGATGAGGAATGGAGCGACAGAGAGTAGAGTCGTCAGCAAAGAGATAGAGAGAATTTTCAAGAGAGTCAGAGAGATCATTGATGAAGACCAGAAAAAGCACAGGGCCCAGAACACTACCTTGGGGAACTCCAGCCTGAACAGGAAGAGGAGATGAGAGAAACCCATTCAGGGCCACACGTTGACTACGACCAGAGAGGAAGTCCGCCAGCCATGCGTGGAGATTTCCATGGATACCAAAGGAGGAGAGTTTGGTGAGCAGAGCAGGGTGCCAGACCGTATCGAAGGCACGTGAAATGTCAAGGGAGACAGCTCTAATTTCCTGTTTGGCGTTGAGGACCTCCATCCATTGTTGAGAAAGCAGAAGCAGCATGTCCAGAGTAGAGTGACCAGGTCTGAAACCAAATTGATGATCAGAGATCAAGCCATTGGAGAAGAGGAAAGATTTCATATCTGAAGCAATGATGGATTCCACGACTTTGCTGATAATTGGGAGAAGGCTGATTGGTCTGTAGTTGCTGGGATCTGTTTTTGCACCTTTTTTGTGCAAAGCGGTGATGTTGGCTGATTTCCAAGCAGATGGCAGATGACCTTGAGCAAAAAGAGGGTGAAGAGAACAGAAAGAGGGAGTGAAAGAGCGGAAGAACATGATTTTAGGACCCGTGGGCTGATGCCGTCAGGACCAGTTGCAGAATCAGAATCAGAGTCGAGGGTTGACAGAAACTTTTCCACCTTGTCAGGAGGAAAGGACACAGAGTCCAGGAGCAGCTGGGTACGACTGGGTATGGTGGGTACAGAGAGGGATGGGTTTGGGACACAAGATTTAGAGGCAAACATAGAGTTGAGGCATTCAGCTTTTTCACGTGCGGAGTCAGCCGTTAAGCCGTTTGAGGTGAGGGAGGGGATGGAGGGGGAACAAACACCAGAAACAGATTTGACCAGACGCCACCAGGATTTGGAAGAGGGAGACAGATAAGAGAGTTCGGTCTTGAGAACGGTGAGATATTGTTTCCTGGCTCTCCTGAGGGTGGACACACACTTGTTTCGGGCTTTTTGAAAGGAAATGAGATTTCCTTCCGTTGGATTTGCTTTCCAGGAGACGAAAGCAAGTTGTTTCAGGGCAACAGCCTCACCACAATATTCCGTGTACCATGGATGGGAGGAAGGGTATGACAACTGAAGACGAGATGGGATAAATCTGTGCATGAGAGAGAGCAATTTACTTTGAAAGAATTCCCAGGATGAGTTGATGTCAGAGGCGGTAGAGATGGGAGACCAGTCCAGATGATTGATGGCTGCTTGAAGACCGTGCCAGTTGGCCTGAGTGAAATGCCAGACTCGTCGACGCTGAGGAGGCTCTCTGAGAATGGTCAGAGAGATGTCCACTTTGACAAGCACATGATCAGATGAGCCGATTGGAGCAGAAGAAGAGCAGCAGACATTTTCAGGGAGGTTTGTCATAACCAAATCCAGAAGAGAAGATGCTCCGTTGACTGAGATCTGGGTCGGGAAATTGAAAGATTGTGTCAGTCCCAGTGAGTCGCAGAAGTCCTTTGCTGAAGAGCCATGGCTGGTGAGAGAGGTACCCACACCCAGCCAACTGGCATGGTGACAATTGAAATCACCACATATGAGGAAGAGAGAGTTGGGATGGGTAGATAGAAGTTGGTTCATATTATCAGACAGCGAGATGTAGATGGAGTCATCGCTGTTTGGTGGACGGTACAACACACATATGAACAAAAGGTGGGAGCGAAGGGGAAGCCGTAGCCAAAGGTATTCCTGGGGGTGAGGTGGAGAGAGGGCGAGTGAGGAAGAGAGTTTTTTTATAAAGATAGCAACCCCACCTCCAGGACGAGGCTCAGGTCTATCATACCGGAGGAGGGAGTAACCTGGGAGAGATACCAAGGCATCAGAGACATCATGAAGGAGGAAAGTTTCTGTTAAGCAGATCACATCTGGTTTGTCAGAAGCAACCTGTATGGAGAGATCAGTCAATTTTGAGCGGAGGCCCCGGATGTTTGAGGTCCATACCGTTAATGAAGAGGAAGGGGGAGCATCGGGTCCAGAACAGGGGGGGGGGGGGGGAGGGGTAGGGTAAGATGTGGAAGAGGAGTAAGAGGTAGGGAGAGCTGTTGAAGGTGTGTCAGAGATTTCAGAATAGCTTGGAGAAAGGGAAGAATGGGGCGGACAAAAGGTTTGATGGAGATTGGGTGAGGCACAGTGAGGTGTTATTTGAGGAGGGGGAAGAGCGAGGCAGAAGGTTGGGGGAGATGAAGGTGAAAGTTGGAAGGGGGAAGAAGCAGGGAGGATGCTTTGAGGAGGAGGGGTGAGAGGGGAGTCTAGGAGGGGAGGAGCGAGGGAGAGTCTCGGAGGGGAGGGGTGTGGGGGGAGTTTAGGAGGGAGGGGAGGGAAGGGGCAAGGGGGGAGATTTGAAAGGGATGGGTGATGGGGAGGATTTGGAGGGGAGGGGTGAGATTGGATTTTGAAAAGTGACCCCAATTCATGGGAAACGAACATTTTTTGCAAAATGAGTTTGAGACCTTCGAGTCAAAAATACGTTTGAGGACACTGAAGGAGGGGTGGAGTTCTGGATAGTTTAGGGAATGTAGAAAGGAGGAACTGTAAGAGATGGTATTATATATATTTTTTGGAATGAATAGATTTGGTGAGCAAGACGAAAGCATCCTTTTGTCGGAAAGAAGAAAAGGGTGTTATAATATATGAGCGAAAATAGTTGTTCAGGGGAGAGATTATACATTTCTAACCACGTGATCTCGTGATCGCGAACGAAGAACGAACGAACAAATAAGAACAACAAATAAACGAATAAGACCTGGGAAGGAAATCTTTTTTTGGGTTGTTTTTTTTTTAGTAGAGATATTAAACAAGGAGGTATGGGGTGAACGACTGGGACGAAACAGAGAACGAAAATAATTGCAGTGCATTCGACGAATCGCTGAGAGAAAAACAAAACCACAAGGTCGGAGACGGTACGGTAGCCTAAGCCTACGAGTACTAGGCCACAGAATACTCGATACGCATTAACCGACGATTGTGTATGCATGTATGAAAAATTAGCACCGAAAATTTTCCAAAAGATACGCTATAGGTACATACACCGAAAGATAGATACAGTCTCGACAAAAACACAATTGAGAAAGATCACTTAGCTTCGAAAGCGTGAGCGCATGGAACAGCTTCGAAAAGACGTGACCTCGCCGTGATCAAGTTACTGGATCTGGTCTTTATTTTAACTTGTCCTTTGCATCCGCATCTTTTCTCTCCCTCACTCCTACCCGACTCCGCAATAGACGCTATCCTGTGCTGCTCCAGGGCGAGACCTCAGTTGGCAAAACGAGTCTTGTTCAGTGGTTGGCAGCGGCCACCGGAAACTCTTGTGTCCGGATCAATAACCACGAGCACACAGACCTTCAGGAATACTTGGGTTGCTTTGCGGCGGATGCTAATGGACGACTTGCCTTCCAAGAGGGTATGACTCGGGTTTCATTTTCACATTTTTAATTTGGTTTAAAATTGTAATTCAATAAAGAGTGAACCATTCTGAATGTTGTGGGACCTTGTGGTAACACTTCCATGATGCATCTATGATTCGATGCTCACCATGTGCTGGTCTTTGTATGTCCTGCAGGTGTACTCCTGCGTGCCGTGCGGAACGGTTCCTGGGTCGTGTTGGACGAGTTGAACCTTGCTCCGAGCGATGTCTTGGAGGCCTTGAATCGCCTGTTGGACGACAATCGCGAGCTGCGTGTGCCCGAGACCGAGGAGGTGGTGCAGGCACACCCTCGCTTTGCCCTGTTTGCGACACAGAATCCACCTGGGCTGTACGGTGGAAGGAAAGTGCTTTCACGAGCATTCCGCAACCGCTTTGTGGAGTTGCACCTTGGGGAGCTTCCCAGCGTGGAGCTACAGATGATTCTGCATGAGCGCTGTCATCTCCCACCTTCCTACTGTTTGCGTCTTGTTCAGGTCATGTTGGACCTGCAGGTACAAATGGAGACATCATGTCTGTAATTTCTGGTAGCATTTGATTGTTTGTTTGGAGGTGGAACAAACAATGGAACTCTTGAATGTTATCGTCTTTCTGAAGCTCAGCTGAATTATAACAAACTAGAAGCACCCGCTCCCTAGGGGAGCAGTTAGGGGGTTATGTTGTCATCTTTAGTCAAAATACCTCTTGCTGCGTAATTCAAAACGTCTCACTGCACTGGTAAACGTGGGGACAGGAATACTGTACTGTAAATAATGGGGACTTGTCATACCTTCTCCCACCTGGAGGTGGCGCTACACGATGCACATTTACATAGAGAATTTTTGTCCTGCCCCCTTTTCGCCCCCACTCCCCACCCAAGACTACCAGCAAAGATAAAGCAACGCTATACACTAATTGGGGTCATTCTGCTCATATGTAGAGCAAGTCTGGATGTAATCGGGCCAGAACTGTAGGAGGAGTAGCGCGACAAACACACACACAGGTCCGTGAATTATATTCGGGATGTGTGGAGCTACGCCAGTTGGTATGCTACATTATTTGGGTATCGCGACCAAGTAGTAAAGACACCAAAGTGCCATCGCGGATTTGGATCAAAGGCTTGTGGAAATCGAGCTTGTCTGAGGCGCATTGCCATATTGCTATTGGATTGTTGATTCAAACCCAGCTTGCTCACAAATTATATTTGCTAAAGGGGGGTTGTTGCCTTTACTGTCTCCACAGGCCCGGATTTGTGGGAGTTAATCATGGCATTTATTCAATGCCCAAAACTCTATGGGAGGGGCAGGGAGGGGTGACACCCTCCTCCATCCCCTGACAGATTGCATATAATTTGTTTTTACAATAAAAATGAAATTCACTGTGTGCCTCCTCTTCCGGTTATCCATACCCATCCTCTAGGCCTACCGCCGAGGTTCCAGTGTGTTTGCGGGGAAATATGGCTACATCACCTTGAGGGACCTCTTCCGCTGGGCAGAACGCTACCGCCAAGCCAAGCCCACCTCTGACTCCTACGATTGGCTCCAGTATCTCGCCAATGATGGTATGTGTGCCCTGCAAGTTGTTTCCTTCTCTGAAGCATTGAGCTGCTTTGTTTTATTATTTGACATTTTTTCCAAGTGTTTAAATCCCAAAAAATCGTGCTCGAACTCGAGGACTCAATTGTGATTGGGTTGTAAAATCACAGGGCCTCTTGTGCTTGGACAGGATACCGGCTGTTGGCGGGTCGTGTTCGTAAGGATGAAGAGGCAGCTGTGATTCGCTCGGTCATTGAAAAGCACTTCCGCCGGACTGTTTCTCCCAACAACCTGTTTTCGGAACACAACCTAAAAGACATTTTGCAGAGGTGGAATAGCAGACCTGAGATCCCCTCAGAATTCCGCCACCTCGTTTGGACCGCTGGATTGCGCCGAATGGCAGCTTTGCTTAGCCGTGCACTCGAGCATCGTGAGCCTGTCCTGTTGGTTGGGGGGACGGGTTGTGGAAAGACTACAATGTGTCAGCTGTTCGCGGCCCTTGCGGGTCGCCCCTTGCACAGCCTCAACTGTCATCAACATCTGGACACTGCTGACCTCCTGGGAGGTCTGAGGCCTGCCCGACACTCTGGGCAGGATGTCGAACGTGGCCGATTGTTTGAGTGGCAGGATGGGCCATTGGTTCTCGCGATGAGACATGATGGCTTCTTTCTGTTGGATGAGATTTCGCTTGCAGATGATTCGGTTCTTGAGAGACTCAACAGGTGTTGGTTTTGGTATTTTCTACCAAAAGGTATCTATTTACATTTTGACTTTTTGGAATGAGCAAAATCTATTATTGTGTTTGGTGGCGTGTGCAGTGTGCTGGAACCAGAACGGAGCTTGGTTCTGGTAGAAAAGGGCGGTGGTGATAATGATCGAGCAGGTGTCGATGTGGTCAAGGCAGGTCCAGCCTTTGCCATTGTGGCCACCATGAACCCTGGAGGAGACTACGGAAAGAAAGAGGTTTGTCGGACAGTCGCTACATCAACCCTTTGGTTTGCAAACCTGCTTTATGCTTCTGAACATTTGGTGGATTTAACTCATTAAACCTTTTCCCTTAGCTTTCCCCAGCTCTACGGAACCGCTTCACAGAGGTATGGTGTCCATCCATCCTGGAGCCAAAAGACCTGGCAGCCATTGTGAAACACAATTTGGCTCCTGGATTAGGCTTGGGTTGCAATGACCATCAGGGGGCAGAGCTAGCAGCTGCCATTTTGGATTTTTCTCGGTGGTTGCAAGCGCGCGAGTTTGGACGGTGCTTCTCGTTGACTGCAAGAGATCTTCTCACTTGGGTTTCATTCATGAACACTACAGCTGCTACTGCCGTTGAGGGGGTTGGGGAGACCAACAAAGTGGAACCGATTTCTGCTTTCATCCACGCAGCATGTTTGGTGTGCATTGACGGTATTGGCTCCACTGGGTTCAGTGGACAGGCAAAAGCAGTAAGTGAGGCCCGCCAGAGTTGTTTGGCCTTCCTTCAAGCTAGGATGGCTCATGTGACTGACCTTTCATCTATGGCATTAGCCCTTCTAAATCCCAGCACAAGTGGCCCTGCCACTCAACTTGAGTGTCAGCACGGCCGCTTTGGCATACCACCATTTTTCATCGACACTGGTGAGCTGTGGGTTGGGAATTTTCTAATTTGCTTCTATTATTTACTGAATTTGTGTAAATTTCTGGATTACAGTATTTAGTTATTTATTTATTTTGTTCAACTGTTCAACTGTTCCAGGCCCCTCTCTGGACGCTTTCATTCCACGAGGCTACTCGCTGATGGCGCCCACCCCGGCACGAAATGCAGCTCGACTTCTCCGTGCCCTGCAGTTGGGCCGTCCCATCCTTCTGGAAGGTGCACCCGGAGTGGGCAAGACCAGCTTGGTGGCCGCAATAGCTCGCGGAGCAGGCCACCCACTCGTTCGCATCAATCTCTCCGAGCACACGGTGTGAATTTCCAGCTTTATGACACAAGGATCGTGTCAAAACAAAGTCCATCCACAAACGTTATTTGATACGATCGTCATCGATTAATTTCCACCGTGCACCTTTCATGTTCCTTCACTCCACCACCACTCCCTCAGGACGTGAGCGATCTCTTTGGAGCAGACCTTCCGGTGGAGGGTGGTCGAGGTGGTGAGTTTGCCTGGAGGGATGGTCCGTTGCTCGCTGCGCTACGCGCCGGCCATTGGATCATGCTTGATGAGGTACCGTTACATTAGCGATTCTTTAGCTTGTCAGACAAGTTATTGATGAGCTCATCGGTCATTTTCATCAATTAATTGTGAATCTCTTGTTTACCTATGAATGTCCAGTGCTTTGATTGGTGTCCTCCACCATCAAAATGCAATGTTGATAGATACCATATTGGTGAATTTGGTGTTAAAAAATAGGGGCAATACCGCTGGATGCTCACCTGGTAGAATAAAGCAGTATACTATACCGTCTAAAGGTATTTTAAACATTATCACGGTATTTTAAACCAATTTCAATAGTTGCAAGGCGACTGGGCATCATGTAGAATCATACTAACGTAACCATAAACCATAAGACTTTAAACAAACAAACAAAAAAAATACATATTTTGGGGGGCAACCACCCCCCCTCTTCCCCAACCCGTATACCACCTGAGACCCCAATTTTTTTAATGCAGTGAACAAACTTCGGTAGATCACGGGTGGTGAAGGTTGTGGTCAAGTTTCATTGAAATTGTGTGTGCAGTTTCAGAGAAAAGAGCAAATACCTTTTTTGGGGAAGCAACCTCCCCAGTAGACCCCTCAGGGCCCGATTTTCTTAGTGCCATGAACAAACTTTGGTACATCATGGGTGATGAAGGTTGTGGTGAAGTTTCATCGAAATAGTGTGTGAAATTTCAGAGGAAAAAGCAAATTCATATTTTGGGGGGTCAATTATGGTATTTTTTCATGCCATGAACAAACTTTATAGTTGCAACATACCAAATATCATTTGTGCCAAGTTGGGTCACAATCCCATCAACGGTTTCGGAAAAGAAGTTGCAAGTGTTTATGGACTGACTGACGGACGGACGACGCGCCATCGCATAAGCTCTCCAGAACTATGTTCCAGGTGAGCTAAAAAGGAGGAAAATGCAAATATGTTTCAACCTGGAAACTTATTTTGAAGTGAAACAATGCTCACCAGCCCGCCCGAGGAGACCAACAAATGGTGAGGCCATTAAATGCCACTAAAGGGATGGTCCCCTTTAACAACAACAACCACGGTCCCCGAAAAGGCCAACCCCCGCTTTGCGGGGAAAAAATGGCCTCTAAACGGTGGTTTTTAAAGGGATGGTGGTGGTACTACCCAGGGTCGGCTGGTTTAAAATAAATAAATAAATAAATCTACCATCAATGGTTTTGATTCGTAGTTTTCCTTTTCCTAAGTGGGTAGCTTTCACGACTCTTGAGGCCCAATTCCCCGGAGCAGTTTGAATATAAGGCTATAAGGCCTCATACGCTCGCTTTTCACTCGTTCATCATTTAGTGAAACGGGCACGACACAGGAAGCCGGGCAGTAGGAGTTTGGCTCGAAGAGGTTGTTTGACATTGACCATTAGGGGTGAGGTGCTAATCCCTCAGCCATTCCCTGGTCATCCGTATCCCATTTGTTCAAAAAACAATTGCTTGTTAAAGAGCAACTTGGGCAAGAATTGTTACAAGAAACTGTTAAGAATTATGTTCTGCACTAACTATGTACACGTCCTAAAATATTTATCTGAAGGCTTCTTTCCAATGGGATAAGTTTGTGTTCAAAACTGGAGAAGATACCTTTACCAGACTCGGTGGTGTAATTGTTAGAGGGTCCGCTCTGAGTCTGGGAGGTTCATGATGCGGACCCCGGCCGAGTCTTACGAAAGACTTTAAAACTGGTACGGGTGAGCATGGACAAACAACCATTAGTTGACAATGCTAGTGCAGGCTTAGATGGGCCTGATGGGCTCTTCCTACATTGAAGTTCCTTCGAAGGGAACTCGTATTGTTATGTAAGGTATGTAAGTATCTGTTTATTACGTCCGCCACCGAAGGTGGGCGGCGGAGGTTATGTTTTCACCCCTCTCTGTTTTTGTCTGTTTGTCTTTGTGAACAGGATATCACAAAAAGTTGTTGATGGATTCGGACGAAATTTGGTGGAGAGGTTGGGTGTGTGACAAGGACGAACGAATTCGATTTTGGTGAAGATCCGAATGCGGATCAGAGAATTTTCAAAGTGATTCTTTGAAATTGAGTGTTTGGGCTAAAACAGATATATAGCGGGATATCTGAGTTGTGGACGGAATATGACAACTTGGGGGAGATGAGTTGATTAGGTAACAATAAGAAGCCGATTAGATTTTGGTTCATGTCCGAATCCAGATCTGGTCTATCAGTGGGATAAAAAGCGTAAACTGTGTGTGGAGTTACTGAAATGAATTTGTTGTGAGTGCTAAAATTACAACATCACTTGTTGGTAGATCAAGAATGAAGAAGGTAGAAATGGAAATAAAGTGGGGAACACGAGCAGAAAGATGAAAGGGCCAGTAAATGGTTTTGTAACCTTTTTACAGTTTCTGCATATAATTAGCATAATGATTGGATCAATAACTCCCAAGGCTGAATTTGGGTGGGAGAAAATGTACGCAGTTAGAGTATATCATTGAACTAGAACCTTCTGTTTCGGTGGCGTGTGAGCCAAGTGCCACCAGGTACATCGAGAACTTGCCTTGTTTTTCTGCAGCTGAACTTGGCTTCTCAGTCTGTGCTGGAGGGCCTAAACGCCTGCCTGGATCATCGTGGAGAAATCTTTGTTCCGGAATTGGGTACAACGTTTCATCTGCGTCGAGGCGAGACGAGGGTTTTTGGCTGCCAGAATCCCCTGCAGCAAGGCGGTGGACGACGTGGTCTTCCACGCTCCTTTCTCAACCGGTTTACGCAGGTCAGGAGATTTTGGGGTAAAATGTATTTTGCCTGCTCGTCTTTTTCTACCTGCAGCGATCTCCATTTTCACACAACAACTTGCGAACAATTGTTGTCTGTTGTTGTTTTCTAAGGTGGATGTCAAAATCATCCTTTGAATGGTCTTATCGTTTGCTGTCTAGGGCAGAGGCGAGTAAGCGCGGACGAACCCGATGGTGGATTGATGTATTGAATGCAAATTGCACGAAAAGTGTGACTTCTGAGCTCTGTCGAAAGACAGTGGTATCTGGCCTTGTTTTGGGACTGCGTGGTGGGCTTTTTGGGTTGTGTTGTCACAACATGGTAGGAGGGAAAACCATGACGGCACATTGAGAATAATGTAACAACAACAACAACATGCATTTTAAGGCCATTTTCCTTGCTAGAGCGGGGGTTAGCCTTGTGGTCCCCATGACAATCTTCTCCATCTTGCCCTATTTTCTGCATCTCTCCTTGTTAACCCCCTTGCCCGCATTTCTTCTTCCACTATCTTTAGCCAAGTCTTTCTCGGTCTTCCCCGTCCTCTACTTCCTTCTACATTCATTTCCATCACTCTTTTCAACCAGTCACTTTCATCCTTCCTCAACACATGACCAAACCATCTCAACCTGTTCTTCTTCACAGCATCAATCACAGGCTCTATTCCCATCATCTTTCGCAATTCGTCATTTGTCTTCCTCTCTCTCAACGATACTCCGCACATCCATCGAACCATTCGCATTTCCACCCTTTGTTGCTGCTCTACATTCATGACCCATGTCTCGCTCCCATAAATCATAACACTTCTCACACATGCAGCATACACCTTTCCCTTCAGCTTCAACGACACTCCCCTCCTCGTCAGCACGCCACTCAGTTCCCGAAACTTCTTCCATGCACATCTCACTCCAGCAACCGTTGCCAAGTCTGATCCACCTTCTCCATTCAGCATGTCTCCGAGGTAGCAAAATGTTTTCACACCTTCCAGCTTCACGCCGTCTCCAAGATCCAACTCAACATTTCCTCCATCTGCAGCTCCCTCTGTGTACACCTTACATTTGAATGTAGCTGCCACACTGGTTAATGACCCTCTCAGACCACTACATTTTTGATGAACCCACTCAGCGCACATTGTACATTGAATGGAGTTCACTCCGACACCCTTCCTGCACACAGCACATGGCCACTTCCCAGTTCTTTCCACCTCACCACATGCTTTACCACTTCCCATCACCTTCGTGTTTCCGATATTCACCTTCAGACCTTTTGTCTCCATACATTCCTTCCACTTGTTCATCTTTTCCTTCAGTCCATCCATACTTTCCGCAATCAACACCAGATCATCTGCATACAACAACTCCCACGGTAAACCCTCCTTTACGTTCTGAGCCAGCACCTCCATCACAGCTACAAATAGTAGTGGACTTAGTACCGACCCCTGATGCACTCCCACCTTCACCTCAAACTCGCCACTGTTCCCGTCCTTCGTCCTTATAGCTGTGCGCGCTCTTTTGTACATTTCCATCACAACTCTGATCAACCATTCCTCCACTTCTAACTTCCTCAATGCCCATGTCAATACTTCGTGTGGAACCCTATCGAATGCTTTCTCCAGATCAACAAACCCAAGAAACAACTTCTTCCTCTTCTCCATGTACTTCTCCTGCAACTGCCTCACAATAAAGAGCGCGTCTGTCGTTCCTCTTCCTGGCATAAATCCAAACTGCATTTCGTCGATCTTCACCTTCTTCCTTATCCTCCTCTCCAACACCCTTTCCAATACCTTCATTCCATGCTCCAATAACTTTATCGCTCGGTACGAGCCACACTCCAGAGGGTCACCTTTCCCCTTGTATAGAGGGACGAGGGTACTCAGTTCCCAATCCACTGGAATGCGACCTTCTTTCACCACCAGATTACAGATCTCTGCCATTCTCTTCACACCCCAACTTCCTGCTGCCTTCAACATATCTCCCACAACTTCCGTCAGCCCTCCTGCTTTTCTACTCTTCATTGCTTTTATCGCTTCCTCAACTTCCTTCTCAGTTATCTTCTCTGCCGGTCCTAAAACTGGATTACTCTCTATGTTACCATCCCATTCATTCTCTGTATTCAACAGCATTTCCATATATCTTTTCCATCTTCCTTTAATTCCATCTGGGTCCACAACGATTTGTCCCACTTCATCCTTCAAGCAACTCACCCCCATCACATCACACCTCTCTTTCGCTATCTGCTTTGCAATCCTGAATACCGCTCTATGACCCTCTTCCAAATCCAAGCGTTCTCCGAACATTTTCCTACATGTCTCCTGCGCCTTTGCTACCTCTTTCTTTGCAGCCTTCTTGGCTGCCTTATAACTTTCATGCTCTGCTTTTTCTGCTCCCGTACCCTTCGCCTTCTGCCACTCCTTGAACTTCTTCCTCTTCTCGTCAATCCTCTTTCCAACTTCATCATCCCACCACCATGTTTCCGAGTGCCTCTGTGGTCCTTTTGTCCATCCACATACCTCACCAACGGCTCCCAACAGACTATCTTTCATTGACATCCAACCACTTTCAAGCTCAACCACATCATCCTCAACCCGACTCAGCCTCTCTTTTAATGCCTCCCTCACTGTCACCTCTTTCAACCTCCACACCTTCATTCTCGGTTGGTACTTCATCCGCCGAGCTCTCCTCGCACCTTTCACCCTTATGTCGCAGACAACCAAGTGGTGCTGTGAAACAGCCTCCTCCCCCGAGAGCACCTTTGTGTCCCGGAGGTGCCCCCTATCTCACCTACGCACCATCAGGTAGTCAACGGTTGTCGTCGACCCACCTGACGTGTATGTAACAAGCTTATTATCCCCTTTCTGGAACTGAGTATTACAAATCAACAAATCAGCTCCATCAGCAAACTCCAAAATCCTTTCACCTTCTCCATTTCTCACACCATATCCGTAACCCCCATGAACTCCCTCAAAACCGTCCATACTCCTTCCCACATGTCCATTTAGGTCTCCTCCTACCACAACAACTTCCTCATCTTTCACGTTTTCCATCAGCTTCTCTATCGCACACCAGAACGTGTCCTTCTCTTCATCGCTCCGACCAACCTGCGGAGCATATCCCGAGATGACGTTCACCAAGAGCTTTCCAATCATCATTTTCACCATCAATTGAGAATAATGTAACATTGCATTAAAATAAAATAAGAACAAAGGTGTGTGTGTCCATGGCCAGGGCATAAGGTTTTTAACATTTGCGCTTTACCCGAGTCGAGGGGAAGTGCTGCTGTTCGACCCAAAAGAGCCTTCAAGCTTCTTCTCTGCGCGCTGGAACACCTACACCAATCCGGACCTGGCCTTCGCCGTGTGCCGCACCAACGACCCGAAGCCTGAGAGACGCGTCATTGACAGGTTCCCCCGCTCACACCACCGACCGTCCATCATTAAAGTGCCATCACTGGTGCAGCCGGTAGCGGGCAGACCTGTCAAGAGATGGAACTTCCGGAAGGCTAACTGGAAGTCGTTTGCTGCAGAGACGGAAAGAAGAACAGCCGGTCTCCCGAACCCAGAAGCTGCTGATGTGGACGCCGCATACGCAGCCTATTGTAAGGTTCTCCTAGGTGCAGCAAAGAAAAACATCCCGCGTGGCTTTAACAAGAACTACATCCCGGGTTGGGACGAGGAGTGCAGCCATCTCCTGCGCGACCATCAGCAGGCTAGCTCCAGGGAAGAAGTGGACGCGACTGCAATAGCACTACTCCAGAAGCTGGACGCCACCCGTAGGACCAGATGGACTGAAATAGTTGAGTCGATCGATTTTACCCACTCTCGTCGCAAGGCGTGGCAGACCATCAACCAGCTGACAGGCAGAAATACAATGCCATTCAGGTGCCCGGTGACAGCAGATGCCATTGCGTCCCAGCTCCTGAAGAACGGTCGCTTCCCGGATGCAGACAAAAACTTTGCCCGCCTGACGTTGCGTGAGGTGTCTTCTCTGTCCAGGGTGGCCAGCGCCAATGCCAATCTCTCTGGAGACTTCACAGCAGCCGAAATCAGTGCGGCCATGAACAAACTCAAGCCGGGTAAGTCGCCAGGCTGTGACAACATCCATCCGGAGTTCGTCATCCACCAGAGCACAATAACATCTGGTTGGCTGTGTTCGTTCTTCTCGTCGTGCCTCCGGAGGTCCAAGCTCCCGAAGACCTGGCGCCGTGCTTCCGTCATAGCCCTGCCGAAGCCGAACAAACCTGCAGAAGATCCCAAGTCCTACAGACCTGCCTCGTTGCTCTGCGTCCCATTTAAGATTCTAGAGAGGATGATCCACAGCCGCATCGATCCAGTGGTGGACCCACAGCTCCCGCGGGAAGAAGCCGGTTTCCGTCGTGGCAGGTCAACAGTGGACCAGGTAACATTACTCACACAAGATATCGAAGACAGCTTCCAGGGCAATGAGAAAGCTGGCGTGTAGTGTACCTGGACCTGACAGCTGCATACGACACCGTTTGGCACCGTGGACTCCACCTGAAGCTGCTGAGGACAATCCCGGACCGGCATATGGTGAACTTCATCATGGAGATGCTGTCAAACCGCAGCTTCGTCCTACAGACCAGTGACGGCCAGCGCAGCAGGCTCAGAAGACTGAGGAATGGTGTTCCGCAGGGTTCTGTTCTCTCGCCGATGCTGTTTAACATCTACATCTATGACCTGCGGGATACAACATCCAGAAAGTACGGTTACGCGGACGACCTGGCCATCATGCTGCGACGACCAACATGGAAGGCGATGGAAAACGGTATCAACCAAGACATGGGCACCTTGGTAGCCTACCTCCGGAGGTGGCGTTTGCAGCTCAGCATTGGTAAGACAGTGTCAGCGGTATACCATCTTAACAACAGAGAAGTAAAAAGGGAACTGGACATGTTCGTTGACAACAAACGCCTGGAGTTCCAGCAAGCCCCAAAGTACCTCGGTGTATGCCTAGATCGGATACTGTCCTTCAAGCAACACCTAGAAGAAGTTAAGGCCAAGGTGACATCAAGGGTTTCGCTTATCCGACGTCTCGCTGGTACGACCTGGGGAGCCTCCGCCAAGACCCTACGAATATCCACGCAAGCCCTGGTCTGCTCTGCAGCCGAATACTGCGCCCCAGCCTGGAGCAGAAGCCCACACGTGAGAAAGGTTGATGTTGCCATTAACAACGCCCTCCGCATTGTAGCTGGTTGCTTGAAGCCCACCCCGGCATTCCACCTGCCAGTCCTAGCGGGAATCGCCTCGGCCGGCCTCAGACTGGAGGCTGCTACCCTCGCCCTGGCAAGGAATGCCCAGAAACACGACTGGCACATCCTGCACAACACCACAACGATAGTGGCGCCTCCAAGCAGACTCAAGTCCCGCCATCCCTACAACAAGGCGGCACAAGAGATGCTCAGTTGTATCCCTGAGGATCTGTCTAGAAGCGCATGGCTGGCGGCATCTTGGAAGCAGGTGTGGGAAACGGTCAGGCCCACCCGCATCCACCGCTACATCTGGGACCCAGGAGGTGGCGTCGTAGGAGAAGACCTACCACGCCTGCAATGGACCTTGCTGAACCGTCTACGTACGGGGGTCGGCCGCTTCAAATCATCGCTGAAGGTGTGGGGCCTGGCAGACAGCGCCGCGTGCGAGTGCGGCGAGCCTGAGCAGACTGCCGAACACATAATTACCACCTGCCCCCTATACAGACCACCTTCAGAAGCCGGCCTCTTCGATGTAGGACCAGAGACGAGGGCATGGCTGCACGACACTGAGCTGGCCATATGATGATACACGAAAGAAGAAGAAGAAGAAGGGGGAAGTCGAGGTGCCCCCCCCTCCCCCCACCCCCAACCCCCTGGCGTCATCACCACTACCAGATTATACTCAGAAATCTGTGGCCATGTTCCAGGAGTTGGTGAGACAAATAGATGGCAGCATTGGCAAAATGGAGGCTGGCCAGACCAAGCGTGTGGGCGAAATAAAGGCTGGCTGGGCTAGGTTTTTTTTTGTTTTTTTGTATACTGAATCGAGGCTCGTGAAAGAGCTAACATTTATTTCACAAACAAATCAACCAGACAAACAAAATATATAAAAAGAGGGAGCGGAAGACAAGAAGGGGAGAGAAGGGGAAGCACACAAACACAATATTTGAGAGCAGGGAGATGTGTGGGAGGGAGGGGGCTTGGGGGGAGGAGGCATGGGAAGGGGGGGGGGGGTGGGAGAAGTATAAAACACAAGGACACCAAGGACTTCCAGGACAGAAGTTGGTATTTCAAAAAAGTGGATTTGGGGTGAAATTAGCGGGGGTAGAAAAGATCAAGGTTTTGGATGGGGGAAGATAAGAGATGGTGGTGAACAGCTGTTTTAAAGACCTGGAGGGTGGAGTGGAATTGAAGAGAGTGAGGGAGTTTGTTCCAGAGGTGGGAGAAAAGAGGAATGAAGAAGTGAAGGTGAGCAGAGAATCTTGATTTTGGCAGTTTAACCATAAGAGGGTTGCAGGCAGTTCTTGTGCGACCTGTAGGAATATTTGGGGGACAGAGCCCAGAGAGAGCTGGGGGAGCAAGGCCAGAGAGGAGTCGGTAGAAGACGGAAAGACCACCAACCTGCCTGCGGTGAGTGAGTGAAAGGCCTTTGGAGTTAGCTTCATCGCGGGAGATTCCAATGATTCTGAACGCTTTGGTTTCAACAGCGTGAAGACGAGCTAGGTGTGAGGCAGGAGCACCAGTCCAGAGGGGAGAGCAGTATTCCATTGAGCTGCGGATGAAAGCCTTGTATGTGGTGAGGAGCTCAGGTGTGCCATGGAAGGACTTCGCACGACGGAGGATGCCCAGTCGGCGACTGGCTTTGGAGGCCAGCTTGGAAATGTGGTTTTCCCAGGAAACATCAAAGGTTGGACAGGATGGCAGCCTCCTTGGCCGAGGTAAAAGCCATGGAGGAGCAGATGATGGCTGACCAAGTTAACGAGATGGTTAATATAATTGGAACAGAGATTAGAGGAGATAGTGCCTGAGGGAGTAAAAGGAGAGGTGTGAGGTGGGCGTGACCTTGCAGGTGCAGAACTCGATGCTAGAGGAGTCGCGATGATTAGTGCGATTGTCAGGTGGATCCGGAAGTTGCCCATAGCTGCATGGATGCACTCATGCATGGTGTGTGAAGGAAGAACTCAATTCAGCTGTGGTGCATGGTGGAGACTGCACGCGAGCCGCCTGCGCCGGAGACTGGCGCCGAACCGTCAGGGTGCAAATCATGCACTTTAGTGCGCACTGAGCTGTCAGCGGGGGAGATTGAGGTCTCGCCGCTTGTGGGTGAGGGTATGGGAAAATGTAAATGTGAGGTCACGTGTGAGTGAGTTTGGTGAATGGTGGTCACATGAGTAGCATGGGAGTGAAGGAGGAGGATGGAATGCCACCTCGGGAACTACCAGTAGAGACCCACTGGTTAGGAATAGGACCTGGGTGACACCCCACCAAGTATAAGAAACCAGCTATGGTTAAGGTGACGGGCAAGCAGATGGTACCACATGATTGAACACACATGCACGCATCCCCCTATGATGTAGTTATCGGTAGGAGGTCGTGCCCCCTTTGTGTCCATGGGAGGCTTCAGGTAATTGAAAGATGGTGGTGCAGGGTTTGCATGCCCCATACCCCCGTTTTCCCGTAAGCCTCGTAGAATAGGAGGTGGATGCTGCCAATTAAATTTTACAGGTGCTCCCCACGAGTATTGGCAAAAAGGTGGGGGCATCAATATGGTTAGTGAGAGGCCCAGGGTGAGTGGAGAGCTCACCAGGATGGTGGACGTGGCGACCGAGGCTGTGGGGCTCCATAGGGATCCCACAGTGGCTCCATGCGCAGGGTAGAGCGACTGAGTAGGCAGACTGACAGACCTAGTAATAGCGGGCACCAAGGACGTGGTTACATTTTCACTTGCAAATTGTATGTGAAAATTGGAATTGCTTTAAAGGCGAAATTGTATGGGAAATTAGCTACAAATTTGTTGACATATGTTAGGATACCTTCCTTCTTCTCCCTCCCCTCTCTTGTACCAACAAGATTAGGGATAAACGGAGGAACGATTGAGAATATGTGTTGTTGCGTTGAAAGGGGTACAAATTTGGTTGCATGTGAAGCTTGTGTGGGCCACATATTTGTGCAGGTGAGAGCATGTGTTGTAATGAGGGACGGTTAGAGTGAAGTTGTACTTTTTATGTATGGGGTGAGAGGTGGTAGAGTTGACTCGGGGATTACATAGGAAAGTGTAATTCATATGTGTCGTCTCTGTGAAACATGCCAAGGCAGCTAGGCAAGGTGAGGACAGGGTGGGGACAGAATGGTTTTGGACGTGTCTGCACCCCATGTGTGGCTTTTCAAAACTCGCCGCAGCCCCCTGTGGTTCGAAGGGTCCCGTGACCTCTGCCAGCTCGCATTATGCCACAGTGGTGGCAGCTGCGTGCTGCGTGATTGGTGGAGCCTGTTGGGACAAGGAAATGCTCAGGCGCTGTGGGTGTCGCAGTGGGGTGAGGGGAAGGGGGGGCGGGGGGGGGGGAGTTATAAAAGTGGCAGCGCGCAGGTGTGGGAAGTCAGAAGCCAGAGGGAATTGAACAGTAAAGTGTGTTAGAGTTGAAACAATGGATGGTCCTTCTCTCTCTGCACGCCTCTGTTCGCGCTGCTTAACCTCAATTTGGTCACATGACTCTGTGCTGGTCCATGCTGTTGGTCCTGGAGGCCTGCTCAAGGAGTCTTCTTCACCCGATGTGTATTCTGCACATTGTTGAATCTTCATACTTGCACGACGAAAGAAAACCGTTTGAGTGGTTTGTTCTTCCTCCCATTATTTGTCCCATCCAGGTGTACGTTGATCATCTGAGCGCAGCAGACATGGAGCTAATTTCTGGCTCCATGTATCCATCCCTCGACCCGTCACTTGTGGGGAAGATTGTCGAGTTCAACAACCAGGTGACTTGTTCAGACACCCAGCTGTTAACAGGGCTTCAAGGAAGAATAGTAATTCCTGCATGAAACGTTTGTGCAGTGACGCGTCTGTTGTTTCAGCATGGTGGTCAGTGTGGTATCGCTGTGGTATCGGTGGTCATAGTCTTCCCTTTCTGCAACGTCTCGCAGCAGCCACGCTTGTTCAGTGGTTTCGCTGATTGTTTTGCAAATGCTTTGCTTGGCAGCTGTGTGACGCTGTGCTGGAGAAGCGATGCTGGGGCCTGCTTGGCGGCCCATGGGAGTTCAACCTCCGTGACGTTCTTCGCTGGTGTGAGCTCGCGGCAGAGGAGACGGAATCCGGACCAAAGCGACTGGGTCAGCATCTTGGCCTCGTCTATGCCGAGCGAATGCGCAGCTTGGAGGATCGTCGTCAGGTGAGGCCTGTACTAGTAGTCGACTGATTTTTGACCAATATAAAAGGTTTTATTTAAATATATTTTTATATAAATAATAATGATCCACATCCTTCTCCAAGTCCCAAGGTGTGCTTCAGTTGTGTTATTGTTTCATGTCCCCATTGTGTTCTCCATCGCACTTGATACAAATGCTCGTTGGTTCCTTCTTTTTTTTATACCATGACATTCTGCTGCAGGTGTATTCACTCTTCGCACGGGTTTTCGGATTTGATAACTACGAGGAACTTGTGGAAGGACCACGTGGTCCCCTTCATGTCACTCCAGAGACCCTTCAGGTAATTAATAATTTGTACAAATAAAGACCACCGTGTGTCTGCCATGTTTGCATACATAATAGATGGATGCCCACTTTTGAAGTTTAGTCATTATTTTTCATTCATGAATTTGCGCCACCATTTTGCTCGTTGCTCTTTTCCAACTTCGTTCTTTCACGTTACTTCAGCCTTCTTGTAAAGGTTATGCACAATTTGCCTCGTTTTCGTCCCCCTCCCTCACCCTTGCAGATTCACATCGGCATACCTATGCCTCATCTCCATAATCAGGTTTAAGCCTTTCGGCCTTGTTGCATCTCCATTTTATCGTAATTTGCAGATCAAACTTCGCCAGATCGCGAAGATCTGGTCCCAGGTTGAGCCTTTTGGCTCTGGCTCCGGTAGGTGTGACGTCGCCATCGATATTGGTCCCACAGGTCATGCCAGTGACGAATAATCATCGAAATGTACCTCTAGCACATCTCGTTCGGCTTCTGTCTTCCATTTTGTCTTTGGTTTCTTGTCATCTACTCCATCCACAAATTATACCATAAAAGGTAAATAAGCAAGAACAAGTATAAGATGATGCGTCTGTGTGAGTAATGTCCGACCTCATACCCATATTCACAAGGTATGTATGCAGATACGCAACGAAATGTTCGCAGGTGTCAAATAAATGCTGAGGTTTAACTTTAAAAAAAATCTTTTGTGGTGAAGAATTGGTAGAGATTGTGGTTCTAACATTGATAATGAATAAACCGATAGTAGATAAAATAATTGGAGTGTGGATAAAGCACAGGCAGGATGGGCCAAATGGCCTCTGCATCAGGGTGGCCCTTATTTTCGAAAGTTTGAAATGCTAAGCTCTCACCCTCTACAACTGGTCCATTTGCCCTAAAAACAAACCAGGCCAAATGTCAGCTAAATTGATAAATATTTAGAGGTAGTCCAGCACCCTTGAACATTTCCCCTGTTAGGCCATGTGATTGAGGTCACGTAACACTAAAAACACATATCACAGATAATACAGTATACTACGTACTGCTACGAACACAGGACACAGAAATGGGGCATTTGTTCTGTTGGAACAAAAAATTGGCCGTGACTTGCTGTACTTTGCATGTCGTCACCACATTATGGAGCTGCTGCTTGCTGCAGCATTTAAAGCAGTCATGGGGAGCACCTCAGGACCGGAAGTTCTTCTGTTTAAGAGATTCCAATCAAAGTGGGGCTCTATTGACCAGACTACATTCATCTCTGGTCTCTCTGATGAATCTGTCAAAGACCGCATTCTCCCTGTGACTGATAAAGTTATTGATTTTCAAAGAAGCAGCTTGACCTCAATCAGCCACGGGATGATTTTAAAGAACTTCTGGAACTGACCATTTTGTTTCTTGGAGGAGTTCCTGCTCGTGGCATTCATTTCCGTGCTCCTGGTGTGATTCACCATGCAAGATGGATGTCGAAGGCCATCTACAGTCTCAAAATCTGGCTTTTCCACCAACAGTTCAAGCTGACGGCACGAGAGAGGAATGGCCGCGTGCGTGCGTGCGGACGTGCGTAAGCGAAGGACCGAATTCTAATTTGGTGTGTGTGGGTGAAACTAGGTATATGAAAGAACCTTATTGAAAATTAGGTCGCCACGTCAAAATCCAAGATGGCTGTCACCATATCTAAACCTTGTGAGCGCGATATCTTGAAAAGTAAATGTCTGAACCTTGTGAGCGAAATATCTTGAAAAATAAACGAACTGCTAACTTCTAATCTGGTGTGTGGGTGTATCTACGCATAAGGAAGAACGCTATTGAAAATTGGGTCGCCACGTCAAAATCAAAAATCGCCGCCACCATATATATGTCTGAACCCTGTGAGCGAAATAGCTTGAGAAATAAACGAACTACTAACTTCTAATCTGGTGTGTGGGTGTATCTACGCATAAGGAAGACCGCTATTGCAAATTGGGTCGCCACGTCAAACTCCAAGATGGCCGCCTTGCGTCTTCCATTTTGTCAACTCGCATCACTTCACCGACGGGGGACCTAGGCGTAACGCTTGTTGATTTTGCAAAGGAGCAGCTTGACCTCAATCAGCCACGGGATGATTATAAAGAACTTCTGGAACTGACCATTTTGTTTCTTGGAGGAGTTCCTGCTCGTGGCATTCATTTCCGTGCTCCTGGTGCGATTCACCATGCAAGATGGATGTCGAAGGCCATCTACAGTCTCAAAATCTGGCTTTTCCACCAACAGTCCAAGCTGACGGCACGAGAGACGAATGGCCGACGAGAAATTTGTCTGTTTGTTTCTGAAGTGTATTTGCAAGCCTGGATGAAAGCTCCAAGTGCAGCTGAAGTTCCAATGAATGATCTGCTGCTGATGAAGACCTTGATCTCTCACAAGACTGCAAGTCGTGCAATCTCAACAGCCACCAGTGAGAAGTTGAGGAACCATCTGTGGTACTTGTCAGAAGAGCTGGTGGGGTTGGCCTTCTTCGACAAACAAGTGCCTATCGCTACTAAACAACTGATGGTGGAAGCACTGAAAGGCTAGTGTCCATTAGATGAAGAACCATCAAAGATGCCACGGCCTGACATGAAAGCCTTAAGCGAGAAGGGAATTGAAGAATTTGTGTCACCTCACACAAAAACATTCTTCGAAAAGTTGAAAATCTCATCAGACTTTTAAACTGTGGATCCAAGCACATGGGGTGACCATGAAGGCTACAGAGCTGCTGTGGAACAGATCAGGGAGTTGAAGGTCGTAAATGACAACGCTGAACGAGCTGTGGCCCTTATGAAAAGTTACAACCGGCTCCTTACCAAGGATGAGGAGCAACTCCAATTCTTACTTCAGGTCGTGTCTGAACACCGCCGTACTTATCCCGACTGTCGGAACGCAACATTGGCTAAAATCAGGCAGCAATGATATGACATGTTGGTGAGAACCTTCCTTGACTAGAAACTAATATAATAACATCAGGAAATATAATAACATCAGGAATGTTAAATAGAATGAGAAATGAAAAGAACTTTAAGAAGTGTGTTTGTATAGTAGTATATTTTGTTGTGTGCTCTCTTGATTCTTGTAAAATCTTGATTCTTGAAGGTGCCTGGACTACCTCTAAATATACACAGACTTGTATGAAATTTTGACTGTTGTGTTTCTATCCCAAAAGGATCACATTTGGGCCATGAGAAGATTCAAATTAACATTTTAAAATTTTCACCCCGTTTAAGGGCCACCCTACCCCGCATCCACGTGACATTTGTAACCACTTGAAACGTGCGGCTGCGTACACCACCCTCACCAAAATGACGTGACAGCTTTACCATGGTCTCAAAGCTGATAAACGGAGGCCTAACCCAGGCCGGGACTGTCACAACCAGGTCTTATTCCGAACGGCTCAAATGCTTGTGGGTTCCTCTTATTTCTGACTGGATTCATCTTATTTCAGAACAATTTGCAAGCTGTGCGACCTAATGCCATTAAACCTTTATTTAAGTGTCGATCGCCCCGAAAAGGGAACACAGAGATCGAATGCAAAAAATTTTTTTGTAGTTGTTCCGTACACCTGCTAACAGGACCGATCCAGGTTGGATAGGGAAAGCGGAATGCATCGGGTTTTCTATCGAAGTTGAAATAAAATGATGACACGTCATTCAAACATTCTCCGACCTGTCGGCCATTTTTACGCTTCCGTCGGACATCTTTGGAACGACCTCCTTTGGGTACTCCAGGGTACACTTGGAAACCTGGTATGTTGGCCTTTTGGTCTCATTGGCCTTTTGAATGTTGATGTGCAATATTATTTATTTATTTTTCTTTGTGGGTGTCAGGTCGGAAGCAGCATCCTGGTGCGGGGAGAGGCATCAGGCCATGATTACAACCTTGGCTTAAAGCGTGCTTTGTGTCTTCATCCTGGATGGCTTTGTCGCTTGGAGCTGTTATCCAAAGCAGCTGAGCGTGCCTGGCCCGTTTTGCTGGTCGGCTCTGCGGGCAGCGGCAAGTCGAGCCTGGTCCAAGGCCTCGCTAGGCTTGCGGGGCGCAAGCTTGTCTTGCTGTCGATGAACAGCGCG
This sequence comes from Myxine glutinosa, assembly GCF_964187855.1. NCBI lineage: Eukaryota > Metazoa > Chordata > Myxini > Myxiniformes > Myxinidae > Myxine > Myxine glutinosa. Next base: position 29,286,911 of record NC_136265.1, read on the forward strand.
ATGGATGCAAGTGAAATGCTGGGTGGGTTTGAGCAGGTAAGCTATGTACCGCAGCTGTTCACAATTTACACGTTGTTTTGTGTTCAGATTAGCTAGTTACCTCCACCTGTCTATTTGTATCTGTCTGATTGTGAGCAGGATATCTCAAAAAGTTGTGGACAGATTCAGACGAAACTTGGTGGACAGGTTGGGGTGTGTGACAAGGAAGAATTGATTCAATTTTGGTGAAGATCCAGATCCGGATGAGATAATTTTAAAGTGATTCTTCACCATTGAGATATGGGCCCAGAAACGATATGTAGCACGACATCTCAAAAAGTTGTGGATGGGACTTGAGAGGACTCCCACTCCCATGGGACTCCCACTAAACTTGGGAGATGAGAGGATTAGGTGACAAGAACGAGCCGATTAGATTTTGGTTCAGGTCCGGATCCAGATCCGGCCTATCATTGGGATACTAAACGTAAACTGTTCAGCCTGGTGGAGGTATGTGCTCTACCGAGTGCCGTTCTCGTTTGATTGAGAAGATTTATCCAAAGCAGCTGTCCAGGCAGCCCACTCCGGTCCTCTGGGCACTCGGCAGAGGCCTGTTCCAACAAACACTCCATCAAGGCTTTATTTTTAATGAGCATTTTGATGGACGGCCTTGTAACAAACTCTGATCAACTCTTTCACCTGCGTTGAAATGTAACAACCAAATTGAATTTTTTTTTTTAATTCTCAGCCATTACAGAGAAATAATTTAAAAGTTTTTATTATGACAATTTCAATCCTGCTGCAATGACTAAACAACAACTGTGTGTAATCACACCAGATTACATGTGGAATGTTTTTGTTATCCCCACACTTTTTGAAAAAAACGGGGGGAATGTTTTCATCGGCTCTGTCTGTCCGTCGGTCTGTCCACGCTATGGTTGCACAGAAGTTGATCAAACTTGGTATTCTTGATCACCACATAGCACAAACGTGCAAGAGTAGTCTCATTTTTAGTCCTGCCCCCAGGGGCGGGATTAAAAGGTCAACTACCAAAAAATGCAACTACGGGCACATTTTAAAAACATTTTTAATGAAACTTTGTATGCGCAAATATACATATATATATATACAGTGGAACCTTGACTTACGAGTGCCCCAACTTACGAGTTTTTCGAGATACGAGCCGTCGCTCCGGCAGTTTATTGCTTTGAGATGCGAGCCGAGATCCGAGTTACGAGCTTTCGCCACCCGGTCACGTGGTTATCTTGCCGTTCAAGTACGTATCTCTGTCGTATAGCGCTGCATTTTTTTTTTCGCATTTTGGTTATTTCGAGTTCACGCCGCCAGGTGGGTTCTGGTCACGTGGTTATCTTGCCGTTCAAGTACAGTACGTATCTCTGTCGTATAGCGATGCATTTTAGTTTTCGCATTTTGGTTATTTCGGAAAATTTCATGTTCATGTCGAACATTTCATGTTCATGTTCATGTTTTCATGTTCATGCCATGCCAGGCCACAACTTGTTCAGAGTGCCGGCGATAGCTCGCCTTCTCTTTGTGGAAAACACGGTGAGATCCTTAACATCCAACAACTAATGGGACGCAAACGGGGCGCCCAGTTTAGCGGTACACACATTGATGAATCACCCTGCCTGTGATTCACCCATGACAGGTTATAGCTGGGTCGGGATTCAAACCCAGGCTGGACAGTTTAGACTTTAGAGTCAAGTGTGCGTACCTCCAGTCCAGGCCATCCTGCCAACATGTATGCTGCATACAGGTGAAATATAAAGCGCGAGATATTTTTATATATATACTGTATATTTAAAAAAAAATTGGTGTGGTTTTTGGCGGGCTGGAACGGATTAATAGCATTTCAATGCATTTCAATGGGGAAATTTGATTTGAGATACGAGCAATTTGAGTTACGAGCTCGGTCACAGAACGAATTAAACTCGTAAGTCAAGGTTCCACTGTATATATATATACATATATATCACCACATTATACTAAAATACGCAATTTGGTGTCTGTCTGATGATTTTTTTGACCGTTATACATTCGATCGTTACTTATCCAAACTTGAAAGGATGACTAAGGGTGACACAATGAAGGTTGTAGCACATTCATTTGCCCCCCACCCCCCGAGCGGGGTTTCCCCACCATTGCCGTCAATGGGGTTGCATGTTGAGGTGTATATCAATGTTAAATTAGCTTTATCATGGCGTTTTTCCAAGGCCGCTTTTAATAACAAAACTAATGATAACTGCAAAGTGCAAAGACTTCAAACCGGTATTTTGAAATAATGGCCTCTGCACTGATAAGAGTAAGCCTTGAGGGATTTGGTGGGGTGCTTTGGGTAAGTGACCAAAACCTCGGGGCAAGCTTCCAGCGGAGATGTATATCTTTTTCTGCGCTGACCTCCGTGTATATAAACGGAACGCGCTGATAATTATTTTGAGAAAGGACCGGTCAGATTCGTGTCCTCCTGTCTCCCGCACGTGTTGTAACGGCTCCGTAATAAAAAGGCTTATATCCTTAGGCGTTGTCCCAAGTTCCTTCTCGGACAGCGGACATCGAGTCAAGAGACCGTCAATGGGGTTGCATGTTGAGGTGTATATCAATTTAAATTAGCTTTATCATGGCATTTTTCCAAGGCTGCTTTTAATAACAAAACTAATGATAATAACATAATATTAATGTTATTACAAAATAATATTAATACCAATAATATCCCACTTCCTCAAGGTGTTTTTCCTCCATGAACAAATGTTGAGTTAATCTATCTATAATTCCAGTAATCTCTGTGTGTCTGTCTGTGTGTCTGTGTGTCTGTGTGTCTGTGTGTCTGTGTGTTTGTCTGTGACCGCTGTTTCTCGACAACCACGGGTCCGATATACTTGAAACTTGCCAGGTATATTGCTGGGGACCCGAGGATGTGCCTTTTCAAGGTTTGAAATTAATCGGACAAGTACCTACCGAGCTATGTCCAAAAAACGCTTCAACCAATCAGAGAGCAGCGAGCTATCACGTGTGCCGAACCGTTAATGCAATGCAAGCGTTAATGCGTTAATGCAAGGCTTTTCTTTTTTTCCCTCTTCTCTTTCTACTTTTCCTTGCGATTAAATTGCAAACAGCCAAAATACGTTGGCGCTAATTGAATAATTGGCCATTAACACTAAAATAATCGTAACTGCGATATGCCAACTTCCGGACAGTGCAGCCTTCCCTGTTGTTGTTGTTTGCAGCAGCTGTTTGCAGCAAGGCAAGGCTTTTCTTTTTTTCCCTCTTCTCTTTCTACTTTGCCTTGCGATTAAATTGCAAACAGCCAAAATACGTTGGCGCTAATTGAATAATTGGGCATTATGTTTTACAACTAATAAAAACGAATTTGCGATTCATTCGCTTTCCTGCGCGTTTGTGTACGCGATGGCGATTTCTTTACCAAACTCCGGAAGCCGTTCGCTTTGGACCGAACCATTGCATGTAAATAGAGGGGGGGGGGATTGTCACCACTCGCAAGCCGTTCGCTTTGGACCAAACCATTTCATGTAAATAGGGGGGGGGATATAATTTTAGATATATATATAGTACGGGCATGCCCTAGTGTTTATAAATAGCTTATCATGGCGTTTTCGTGGGAGCAATGTCCCAACGGCCTCTTTCAGAAGTAAAAATATTATAAACCACAAACACGTTTTAATGATTAGCTTTTTAAACGGTCGCTAATGCTGCTTATAACACTAAACAAAGAAATTTGGGGGAATCCCAACATCCATGAGGTACGTTTTACTTACAGAACTGAATGAAGATCTACTGTGCTCTTAAATACCCCACAAGGGTTGGGTTAATAACATGACCCTTCCTGCCGCGACCGTGGCGTTTTTCGTGGCGGCCTTTTGAAACTTGCTCCTTCTGCTTGACAAGAAACTGAAAGGGAGGAAGGCCGTGGTGTGGTCATTTACCAAGCAGCTAGTTAGCGCTTGCCAAGCCAGCCGTTCCTTAACGGTTTTGAATGAAGTGCTTGCTTGAATGCTTAAACCACTTGGCGATCTCTCTACAATAAACTTGGTAAATGAACACACACCCAATGTTCTTGAGTCCCGACCATAGATCGACTGTAATCTATATACCCCAAAGAGGAATGACCCGTCCTGCTGCTCCCGTTGTGTGCGGGTGTACTAGTAGCACAAAGGTGCAAGAGCAGTATCATTTTTATCTCCGCCCCTTGGGGCGGGATTAAAAGGTCAACTACCAAAAAATGCAATTACGGGCACATTTTAAAAACATTCTTAATGAAACTTTGTATGTGCAATCAACATTTGGGGGATGCATGAAATATGTAACAATTTTTTGAATTTTACCCCTGGTTCATGCCCCAAGAGTAGTCAGGTTCACTATGTTTTTTCGTTCAAAATCATGGTAGATTAGCAAACCTATACATTTTTGGAAACGTTATTACATGGAAAATCTGAAAATCAATGTTTACATTTGCCAATTCCGACCAATTCGATTCGACCAATTCGACCAATCGACCAATTCGATCGATTCGATTCGATTCATCGAATTCGATTCGATCGACCATTCGACCAATTCGATTTGCCAATCAATTTGACCGACCTTTGCCGATGTGGAACGGACTGTGAAAACGATGCGGACTATATTGTCGGATACGACACACAGGACAGTGATGACGAACTCTAAATGGCATATTCTGTAATCGTGTATGTTTGATGCCATTGACTGCCTGTGTATATTTTGTCATTGACTGCCTGTGTAGATGTGAGGTTATACTGACTGCATGTGTATATATGATTTTGCTGACTGCCTGTGTATGTTTGGTGATATGAATTATTGTGACACATTTTGATGTTATTAACTGCCTGTACAAAATGATAACATGTATTTGATTATGCAACTTATCGCGAATATAAAGACAGTATTTTGCAATTCAAAACCTTTGATTCGTGTCTTACCATTCCCCATAGCACTAATTTGATACTTTCATTGGAATCCTTGTCCTTGAAAATATAGGTTTAGTATATTTTTAAAAGTTTTTAGGGTAATTAGAGGCAGAAATAGAACAAAATATGTATTTTGCAGTGGCCATTTTGAAAATCCAAAATGGCCGCCATACAGGTATCTCTCCAAATGTAAACATTGATTTTTAGTTTCCTTATGCTATAACCTTTCCAAAAATGTATAGGTTTGCTAATCTACCATGATTTTGAACGAAATATAATTTATTGACATAGTGAACCTGACTAGAGGGTGGGAACATGGGGTCCACAAGGGTCGAAACTGGAAAAACGAATGTAACTCAAAATTTGATATTTGGTCATTCCTGGTAGAACGTTTTGCCACTTTTCAACTTTGCTTTCCTGTTCTTCCTCTTCTTACATCCCCTGCCCTTCCTTTAAAAATAAATAGCTTTCTTGATCTATCTTCCACTCCCATCCGCCATCCCTTGTATTGATAATATTGTCTTGTTTACACCCTGTCATTGTGACCGTTAACCAGTCGGTGTGGAATCTATAAAACGCTGAAGGGGTCGCTTCTCGAATGGCCTAATTTGATGAGGCTGTGCCAAGCGGTTTTCACCACCTCGTAGCTCTGGACATGGTCTAACACCACGCTGGTTATTAGTCAATGTAACTAACCCAATTGAGACTCTCGGGGGAAAAGCTAATTTACCGAAACTGTTGTCCAAGCCTGGCAGGATGCGGAACCAAGCGGACGTGTGTCCTTCAGAAAGTCATTAACACTAACCAGCATTAACGGAGAATCCTCGGTGAAAGGAAGACAAGAGTTGAATAAATCACCATTAACGGTCAGCTTGCATTCACACTGAACTGGGTCGCAAGAAGGAATCTCAGAACCGTGGACCGAATGAGAGCTCGCAGGATGCAGGCGAGGTCGGCAGAACTTGCGAGTGAGAAAGTTGGGTTGGGTTTAGGAGTAATAATGGGGGAAGAAAAAGACCGCAGGTAATATTAAATGATCCCCAGCCCCATTCCTTACTTCGTGCAGGGGTTTTTTGTTTTGATATTGCACTGACAAAACGGACATGATTGTTTAAAATATCTTTGCCTACTGAAATACCCTTCAGCAACACATCCTGGCATTCTCAAAATTCGAGTAAAATTGCACGTTTTGTTTGTGTGGCTCTGTGATTGGCTGCACAATGCTTCATCATGCACACCTGTCTCAACCAAAGGTGGATAACTCATGCCTGTCTCAAAATAAATTGCTGAGGTTTTGTTTGCTGCTTAATGTTATGTTTTTCTTTTATTTATTTATTTATTTATTTATTTACAGGCAGATATTCTTCGACCATGGCAAGACCTGCGTTCAAGGTTGCGCGACGCCCTGGCTCACGTGATCCGGGCTGCCCTCCTGTCCATGCCTACGGGATTTGGGATCTGTCCCACGGATACGATCCCGAACACAGTCCCACATGGCCTGTCCTGTGCTCGCCGGTTGCTCGACATTCATTCTGCGCTTGCTGCCGTGTTTCTGGGTGACGAAGAACGTCCCACGTTGGCCGAAGCGCACAAACGTCTGGAAGTTTTGGAGGAGCTAGAAAAGATGCACAAAGAGCTGAACGTTCTTCCCACCTCCAGTAAGAGACCACTAACTTTTAACTATTGAAAATTTCTAGTCTATCTGTCTAGTTTTGGCCAAGCTGCTGTGCTGCCCACTCTCTACCGTACTTTCACACAGCTCGTACCAACCATCGGTGTGGTGGTTGGGCATCAGGAGGGTGTAGACGTCGGAGGGAGGTATTTTGAGAGGTGGATGGGATGGAGAAGTGTGGCGAGAGTGCGAGGTAGACAAGATGTATGCGAACTGCTGTGAGAAAGAATTTCTGTAGAATTACTTTTGTTCTTGTCATAATCGCTGGCCTGAATCGCAACATTTGATCGAGAATCGTTGTCATCTTTATCTTTCCACCGAAGCAGATCTCGAGTTGTTCTAAAGACGAGTTTTTCCATTATCTCGGGAGATGCTGATTTGGCAAAACATCTTTCGGTACAAGTGGGGCCTTTTCATCCGCCGGCATGGGCAAGGTCCTCGGTTCTTCTTTCCGTCGAGTTATCTCAGACGCTGTACTTCTTGAGGGTCTGTTTGCTTTTAGCTGGGCGGCTTAGCTAAAAAATTCGGATCGATTGTGCCTTTTCCCTTAAAAGCATGAAACTTGGCACATGGCTAGAATACCCGAAAAGAAAGATTTTTAGTCCAGGGGGCATCCCCAATTTCACCCCATATGGCGGCCATCTTGAAATTCAGGATGGCCGTCATACAAGACCTGTTTTGATGAATATCTCCATAATTAGAACAGATATCAAAATGGTTGAAGTGCCTATACCTACATTTTTAGGGTCTAGGAATCCAATGGCAACATAAAATATTCAATAGTATATGGCAGCCATCTTGAAATCCAAGATGGCCGCCATAACAGACCTGTTTTGATGAATATCTCCATAATTAGAACAGCTATCTAAATGGTTGCAGTGCCTACATCTACATTTTTAGGGTCTAGGAATCCAATGGTAACATAAAATATTAAGCAGTCATATGAAAATATTAATTTTGCATAGTATCATGCATACTGGGAATGCATATAAATACTCTTAACAGGTTGGCATTCTTCAGTGATTAAAAGTGTCTATGACATCGCAGACTGTAACTGTGCCATCTTGTGGTTTTCTAGTCTTTGCTGCATTCTCCATCACATGCGCAGAGAGAAGTACAGGGAAGTGCAGCTTTCTTATACCGGCAACGACCAGTACATCCTTTTTTGCACCCACACTTAACAAGTTCATTGCAGATCTTTGCAGCCTCTGGAAGTGTTGTCCATATTGGTTTGAACTGGCCAGCAGACGTTTTTTGCCAACCCCATTCAGTGGGGCTTGGTAGATCAGGCTTAGCATGCAATGCTTGTCCCCAGCATAGTGCGCCTTGGTATACTGCCCGCTTTACGTGCTGCACAAGGGCATCATGTGTTGGTGGAATTGATTCCACAGGTCTGCCCTTCTTTGCAAACAGTTTCTTTCGTACAATGTTAATGTCAGTAGCAGTACTTGTGCGATCATACAACAGAATAACAAATCTCTCAATGACGTTCATGCAGGTTTCAGTTATCTCTGTGAGCTCAGGGAATGATTCCCACACAGTCCATGCAGTTACCTTTCCATGCCCATTAAACGCTGAAGAAGTGTCACACCCTGTTAGTGCATGAAACGTGGGGAGGGCTTTAGATTTCTCAGGGCCAAGAGCTGTGGCTATATCATGTGCAGAGATAAATCGCATGTTCTTGCCTGTCCCAAATTGTAACCATATCATCACTGAAAGCTTCTGGGATGCTGTAACTGCAAGTACGACAACATCTGTGTCCACAGTTTGTATGAGGACCTTACTATGCCCTCTCTGTGTTGCATCAGCAGCATGTAGGAACATCCGACCATCTGCCTCTTCCTGAGTGCACGGGGAGAGTGATTCTAGATCAATGCGTGGTGGAGCAGTAAGAACCTCTGTATCAAGTGTGAAAACCAGCTCCTTGCGCTGGTCTTCAAATGATTTAATTGTTTCATTGGAAAGGAAGCTGAAGAGTTCACGCTTGTTTTCATCAACTCGAAGAAAGTTCTGCCACTGTCCAGGAATTGCCACTGAGGTATCTACTCGTCGGCGAACCCCCTTGCCACGCTTTTCACGGGTCATGCTCTTAAGGCTGTCGGGTAGGTAACGGTCCCACACCAGATCAAGTCGGGTTGCAGATTTGTACTGTGAGAAAACAAATGGGATGAAGACCTTTTCGGCATATTCGCCAAATGTTTTGACTGTGCCAACATCGGGCTTTAGCTTTTGAACAATTACTGCCCCGTCAAGTATGACACGTCACCTCTGGCATCTGTGTGCTTGATGGTGAAAGTTCCTCTAAGCAGTCCAAAAGGTCACTCTTTGTACCAGGTCGAAGCTTCCCATCCTTGGACAGAGATGGAGGGAAAGATTGATTTTCATGATGGAAAAATTCATCCAGGTTTCCCTCGCGGGTTTGATAGGCAATATAGAGGCGAGAAAACAGTTGAACATCACTCTTCAATGAGGCTACCTTGTGTTTATCTGTCAGCTGGTCTGTTACTGATGAGCTGCCAAACAGAGGTAACTTTTTGCGTGGGACGACATCATTCAAAGGCTTTGAGCGTTCAATCAGCCTCTCTTGCACAAATGACTCCAGAGCCTCCTTTCCCACTTTCTGCACGTCTTTCACACTTTGTACGACTGATGCACTTGCTATATCCTTTGTGTCAAGGACCAAAAGGTCAGCGGTTTCTTCAAGAAATGGATTACCTAGCTCCTCGATAACTGATACAAGTGATCTGACATGTTTGTCAAAGGTCATCTGGGTGCTTTTATTCTGATCATGATGCAGTGATGGCGCTTTGCTTTCATGTTGCTCCTGTGCAGTCTCAAACTCATCAATCACCCTTGAGACCTCTGGACCTGCAACCATCCATCTTTGCAGAGCATGGGCATTGTCCAGCAGACCCACAGCTGTTCTAATTATGGAGATATTCATCAAAACAGGTCTGTTATGGCGGCCATCTTGGATTTCAAGATGGCTGCCATATACTATTGAATATTTTATGTTGCCATTGGATTCCTAGACCCTAAAAATGTAGGTATAGGCACTTCAACCATTTTGATATCTGTTCTAATTATGGAGATATTCATCAAAACAGGTCTTGTATGACGGCCATCCTGAATTTCAAGATGGCCGCCATATGGGGTGAAATTGGAGATGCCCCCTGGACTAAAAATCTTTCTTTTGGGGTATTCGAGCCATGTGCCAAATTTCATGCTTTTAAGGGAAAAGGCACAATTCATCAGTTAAGCAGCCCCACTATTTGTTCTGGGTGGTGGGTTATTCATTTATTGTTCAGGCCTTCTGTGCAGTCGTGGCCAAAAATATTGGCACCCTTGCACTTTTTTCAAATAACTCACAATTTTCTCTAAAAATAAGTTGAAATTGACAAAAGTATTTGGTCTCCACAATTCTTTATTTCACTGTTTATATTACAGAACCTTTGTTTTTGATTCAGAACTTAATATATCCTTTTAAATCAGAAAATAAAAAGAAATGACATTGACAAAATTATTGACTCCCAAGACTTAATATTTGGTAGCACAGACTTTGGACAAAATAACTGCAGTCAAGCGCTTCCTATAGCCATGAATGAGCTTCCTACACCTCTCTACTGGCAGTTTGGCCCGCTCGTCTTGTGCAAACTGTTCCAGTTCTCCCATATTTGAAGGGTGCCTTCTCCCAACTGCTATTTTCAGATCTCCCCACAGGTGTTCAATGGGATTTAGATCTGGACTCATTGCTGGCCACTTCAGAACAGTCCAGCGTTTTGTCCTGGACCATTCCTGGGTGCTTTTTGAAGTGTGTTTGGGGTCATTGTCCTGCTGCAAGACTCATGACCTTTGACGGCGACCCAGGTTTCTGACACGAGGTTGAACATTATGCTCCAAAATGCCTTGGTAATCTCCTGATTTAATGATGCAATGCACACATTCTAGGCACCCAGTGCCAGAGGCAGCACAGCAACCCCAAAACATCACTGAACCTCCTCCATGTTTGACTGTAGGGAAGGTGTTCTTTTCTTTGAAGGCTTCATTTTGTTTTCTGTAAACATAGAGATGATGTGCTTTCCCAAAAAGCTCAAATTTGGTCTCATCTGTCCACAGGACATTGTCCCAGAAGGATTTTGGCTTGTTCAGGTGTGTTTTGGAAAACTCCAGTCGGGCTTTCTTATGTCTCTCTCTCAGCAGTGGGGTCCTCCTGGGTCTCCTACCATAGAACCCCCTTTCATCGAGTTGGCGACGGATGGTGCGAGTTGAAACTGTCGTACCTTGTGTCTGAAGGTCAGCTTGAATGTGTTTGGCAGTTGATCGAGGTGCTTTCACCACCATTCGAATAATCCTTCGCTGCAAGTTTTCTCTTTTGCGGCCATGTCTTGGGAGGTTGGCTACAGTGCCATGAGCCTTAAACTTCCTGATAACATTGTGTACGGTGGACACAGGAACATCAAGGTCTCTGGAGATGGTCTTGTAGCCTTGAGATTGTCCATGCTTGGCTACAATCTGGTGTCTGATTTCCTCAGACAATTCTCTGGTTTTCTTTCTTTTATCCATGCTCATTCTCAGTCAACGGAGCATCTTCTCTTCTGGAGGCTCTTCTGCTGCTCTTCTTCTGCTCCAATCGGCTCATCTGATCATGTGCTTGTCAAAGTGGACATCTCTCTGACCATTCTCAGAGAGCCTCCTCAGCGTCGACGAGTCTGGCATTTCACTCAGGCCAACTGGCACGGTCTTCAAGCAGCCATCAATCATCTGGACTGGTCTCCCATCTCTACCGCCTCTGACATCAACTCATCCTGGGAATTCTTTCAAAGTAAATTGCTCTCTCTCATGCACAGATTTATCCCATCTCGTCTTCAGTCGTCATACCCTTCCTCCCGTCCATGGTACACGGAATCTTGTGGTGAGGCTGTTGCCCTGAAACAACTTGCTTTCGTCTCCTGGAAAGCAAATCCAACGGAAGGAAATCTCATTTCCTTTCACAAAGCCCGAAACAAGTGTGTCCACCCTCAGGAGAGCCAGGAAACAATATCTCACCGTTCTCAAGACCTAACTCTCTTATCTGTCTCCCTCTTCCAAATCCTGGTGGCGTCTGGTCAAATCTGTTTCTGGTGTTTGTTCCCCCTCCATCCCCTCCCTCACCTCAAACGGCTTAACGGCTGACTCCGCACGTGAAAAAGCTGAATGCCTCAACTCTGTGTTTGCCTCTAAATCTTGTGTCCCAAACCCATCCCTCTCTGTACCCACCGTACCCAGTCATACCCAGCTGCTCCTGGACTCTGTGTCCTTTCCTCCTGACAAGGTGGAAAAGTTTCTGTCAACCCTCGACTCTGATTCTGCAACTGGTTCTGACGGCATCAGCCCACGGGTCCTAAAATCATGTTCTTCCGCTCTTTCACTCCCTCTTTCTGTTCTCTTCACCCTCTCTTTTGCTCAAGGTCATCTGCCATCTGCTTGGAAATCAGCCAACATCACCGCTTTGCACAAAAAAGGTGCAAAAACAGATCCCAGCAACTACAAACCAATCAGCCTTCTCCCAATTATCAGCAAAGTCATGGAATCCATCATTGCTTCAGATATGAAATCTTTCCTCTTCTCCAATGGCTTGATCTCTGATCATCAATTTGGTTTCAGACCTGGTCACTCGACTCTGGACATGCTGCTTCTGCTTTCTCAACAATGGATGGAGGTCCTCAACGCCAAACAGGAAATTAGAGCTGTCTCCCTTGACATTTCACGTGCCTTCGATACGGTCTGGCACCCTGCTCTGCTCACCAAACTCTCCTCCTTTGGTATCCATGGAAATCTCCACGCATGGCTGGCGGACTTCCTCTCTGGTCGTAGTCAACGTGTGGCCCTGAATGGGTTTCTCTCATCTCCTCTTCCTGTTCAGGCTGGAGTTCCCCAAGGTAGTGTTCTGGGCCCTGTAATTTTTCTGGTCTTCATCAATGATCTCTCTGACTCTCTTGAAAATCCTCTCTATCTCTTTGCTGACGACTCTACTCTCTGTCGCTCCATTCCTCATCCCTCAGATCGGCAGTCTGCAGCCTCCTCACTCTCTGCAGACCTCGACAAAATCACAGACTGGGCAAACAAATGGAACATGTCTTTCAATCCTGATAAATCTCACACTCTTACGATGTCTCTCCGAAAAGACCGACTGGAAAACCCTCCCATCCACTTTCTGAATAATCCTCTCCAAGAAGTTCTGTCACTCAAGCTTTTGGGTCTCACTATTTGCCATGATCTTTCCTGGGAAAACCACATTTCAAATCTGGCCTCCAAAGCCAGTCGCCGACTGGGCATCCTCCGTCGTGCGAAGTCCTTCCTTGGCACACCTGAGCTCCTCACCACATACAAGGCTTTCATCCGCAGCTCTATGGAATACTGCTCTCCCTTCTGGTCTGGAGCTCCTGCCTCACACCTAGCCCGTCTTCACGCTGTTGAAACCAAAGCGTTCAGAATCATTGGAATCTCCCGCGATGAAGCTAACTCCAAGGGCCTTTCACTCACTCACCGCAGGCAGGTTGGTGGTCTTTCCGTCTTCTACCGACTCCTCTCTGGCCTTGTCCCCCCAGCCCAAATATTCTGTCCCCCAAATATTCCTACAGGTCGCACAAGATCTGCCTGCAACCCTCTTATGGTTAAACTGCCAAAATCTAGACTTTCTGCTCACCTTCACTCCTTCATTCCTTTTTTCTCCCGCCTCTGGAACAAACTCCCTCACTCTCTTCAATCCCACTCCACCCTCCAGGTCTTTAAAACAGCTGTTCACCACCATCTCTTATCCTCCCCCATCCAAAACCTTGATCTTTTCTACCCCCGCTAATTTCGGTCCCCTTGTGTTTTATACCTCTTCCCCCCCCCCCCCCCTCCCCTTCCCACGACTCCTGCCCCCAAGCCCTCTCCCTCCCACACTTCTCCCTGCTCTCAAATGTTGTGGTTGTGTGCTTCCCCTTCTCTCCCCATCTTGTCTTCCGCTCCCTCTTTTTGTATATTTTGTTTGTCTGGTTGATTTGTTTGTGAAATAAATGTTAGCTCTTTCACGAGCCTCGATTCAGTATACAAAAAAAAAAAAAAAAATTGTGGTACACACAGTGACACAAAACACCAGAATAATTCCTTTTCTCTATTCAAACTGGTTGAATGAGTGATTTCTATATTGCAGGCACCTGCAACTCACCGTACGTGAGTTCATTTCCAAAGTAAAGGAGAATTACCTGCTTGAAATCTAATTATGTCGAACAACTTATAAAAGGTGCCAATCATATTGTCCGGGCAATTTTAGGATTTCTTTGTGGAATAAGCTAAGACTCAGTAATTTTTTTCAGCGTTTTCTAGTTTTGTTCCACTGCAAACCAAAGTAATACATTTGTGGATCCCAAAAGATTATTTAATTTCAACTATTTTCTGGAAGAAATGGTGCATTATTTGAAAAAAGGTGAAAGGGTGCCAATATTTTTGGCCACGACTGTACCTGCTTCTTCATTGTACATTCTAGATGAATGCTGCACCTCCCAACCAAATATTTAGTTGTCCTTTGGATCTCTGACAACTCCATAATGATTGGTTTGCTTCTATTGTGATTGGACAGTCGGGCTACTTAGTAATTTCATCAATAAAATTTGATCAATTTGTTGTCTTTGTATCAATCATTATGTAATCCATCCACAGTATTAACGGAGCTCCGTGAGCTGGCATCAGACGTCGCTAAACGTGTGGCTGGATCAGAGGGTGGCAAAGCTGCGGGGGCCTTCGAATGGGTGGACGGACCACTTGTCCAAGCCTTGAGGGCTGGCCATTGGCTCCTCATGGACAATGTCAATTTCTGCAGGTGTGTAGGTTTTCTCCGATTCCTCGGCTTTGTAAACTATAAGCTGTGGAATCTCATGTCGTCATTTCCCTTCCTCAGCCCTGCTGTACTGGATCGACTGAATGCAGTTCTGGAGCCTGATGGGGTGCTTGTATTGGGAGAACGTGGAGTATTGGACGGCAGTGTACCAACGGTGGTTCCGCATCCTGACTTCAGGTGAGTGCGGTGATTCCTGCTCTTTAAGTTGTAATCCTGTTGTATAATTTTGAATTTTCTCGAGGGTGTGATTTGGTTGAGGTGTTGGCCTGTTGAACATGACTGCATTTACCTTATTTTATATCCGTCAGGGTATTCATGACGATGGATCCCAGCCATGGAGAGATTTCTCGTGCAATGCGGAACCGGAGTGCCGAGATATACTTGCACGGATTTGTGCCAGGTCCTGAGGGATTTGGGCCTGCTCCAGACCAAGACCCAAACACTGACTTATGTACCGACTTAGATGAGTTTCCACCTGTACAGGTGGCTTCCGAGCTTAAACCTACATCTAAAAAACATGGACCCATTCCGGTTTTTGAGCCTGGCGGCCCGTGGTGGGACTTGCGCTTGCTGCTGCAATCTCGGGGATTAGTTGCCGGCGGAATGTGCGACTTCATGTTGCAGCTTCAAGTAATGATGGGCCTTGATGTGCAGGGTAAGACAAATGGGCCTTTCACCTGTTACCTGACACGCATGTCACATACACTATTTTTTAAGGAATTATTAATTTTTTCACAATTTTGATTACTTCCTTCAGTTATTTAATGAACTGACAAAATAGTAAATTAGCCCCAATTGGATGTTCCCAGACTTGGTGGTGTCAGGTCAGGTGATTAGGGTTTCAAATTGTGTTGAAGAGGTTGTTGTTTTTTGTTTTTGCTTTTTTCTTCGTGTAAATTACAAAGCTGTTTTATTATTTTCTTTCATTCTGTTTCTTTCATTCTAAGCCTGGTGTTGGGCTAGCGGCTAGGGTGCCAGCTTAGGATCCTAGGATCCTGGGTTTGAATCCCGGTCGATCGCTGAATTAACGCCAGGGGGGTTGACAGCCTGTCATCCTTCCGAGGTCGGCTAATTGAGTACCAGTTCACTGGTAATTCCCTGCTTGTCGTAAAAGGCGACAAAAAGGGTTGGCGGCAGGAAGGGCATCCGGCCGTAAAACATTGCTTCAAAAAGGGGACCAACAAAAACAACAACAACCACGGTGCCCGAAAAAGGCCAACCCCCGCTGAGCGGGGAAAAATGGCCTCTAAAGGTGGTTTTATTCTGTTTGCTGTGTCAATATTCAAGAAGCTTCTACTTGGAAGGCCAAAAGTACCAATTAACAGGAAGTTAAGGTGTCGGTACACTTGCTGACGTGTTCCATGCCATATCTTGCCTTTTCTTCGGCTTTGTGCATTGCCTGGAGACCAATTACTACAGTTGCTCATTACACCCCTGTGGCTTTCAGTGAGAGTTTAAAGTTTTGTTTTTAGGCCCCTAATTTTTTTTTAACACAGCATGCTTGTGAGAGCCTAAAAGGTGTACCACACGTGTGTGCAGTTGCGGATATCACGGGTTTAATCTCATCTGCTGATGCTGCACTTCAGCGATGGCGATGTGGATGGGCGCCACTTCATGCACTGGCACTCACCTCCGTGCAGACTTGGGCAGCGACCGGACAGTTTTCGACAAGTAGACAGGTCTTGAGCGGGAAACGGAGGAGCATGAAAGAACATGAACTTAGTTGATTGAACAGAATTTATTTTGGATTAAAAAGACTGTTTTGCTACCTAAGTGTGAATATTTATTTCGCACATGATTTGTTTTTTTCTTTACCTTTTAGGCCTTGGTGAAGGACCAACTCAGCAGGTTGCTGCTGGAAATCGGTGACGTCTCCACACATGTCCCAGCCCTTTGGCCTGGCGTTGCTACCTCGTTGCGTGAGCTCAGCAAGGACTGGAGACTGTGTAGTCTGTGGCAAGACTCGTTGGCCTTGCTGCATTGCCTTTCCAGGTTTGCGCGGCACTCCGGCGCCATTTCGCATTACGAGGTTGATACCCGCCTAATTTCTGCCACTGCATGGCTAGTTATGGAGCGAGCCGGCATGGGAGACTGGCATGTTCGTGTCGCCTGGTTGAAGTTTCTGTCAGGGAAGCAAACCGTTGGCAAAGTGCAACGGCTGCTGGGAGAGGCGGCTGCAATTATCTCTACCATCTGGGAAAGCCCGCTGGTGCACCGGTTGTGGTCTTGCATCAAAGAATACTCTTCCTTTGAAGCGTGCAAACTGGTTTTGGGATCGCCACTGGACTTGAGGTGGGATGTGCCCTTGCTTGACCAGCTGCATCATTTGAGCCACAAAAGAGATGGCCAATTGTTGTTTGGAGCTCGCTTCACCTCTCTTGCCAACCGGTTATGGCTGCTCTTAACTTGTGAGCAGCAGGGAGGCCGGGAGCAGTGGGAGCTGCAGAGGTTAGCGTCTGGCCAGCTCAAGGTGCGTGGGGTGTTGGGTACAGCCCAAGTTTTGCGTGCCGGTGAGCTTCCAAAGGACACTTGTCCGCATCCTCTGGTGCGGCTGACCTTGAATTTCCTGGAGTCCTGGCTTTCTGCGATCCAGTTTGCTGCCAACAGTGAGGAACATCTGTTTACGGATTCTGCACTGGCTCAGGTTAATCCCCTTTTAAAAAATATGACAGTTTCTCTACCTGCACTCGATGATTATTTTGTTAGCCACTAATGGCTCTACCTCTATCTCTTCTCCCTCCACAGATTGAGCAGTGTCTAGAGCACCGAGAATGGTTCTGGGAGGCGTGTGCTGTCTCTTCCTGTGGTGAAGGAATACTGGGAAATCTGGCCCTGCACTGGGCCTGGCTGGAAGAGTCTGTCCCACAGAGCCTTCTGTTGCTCACAGGGACCACACAGTGAGATATACAAATAAGAAGAATTGTAATAAATGGTGATTTGCTTTCAATGGATATATCTGAAGGAGCAATGACTGTATGGCTTGTGTTCCCAGGTTGCCAGATGACCTGAATGACAACCTGGCTGCAATGAAGCACTACCTGCATACTGGGGATGATTCTAGTGCTGCCTTAGGTTCTCTGCAGAAAGCCTGGGGTCGTCCCTTGCCTTATAAGGCATGTTTGAGCCTTCCTCCCACTTCCCCCAAATCATTCTGAATGGCTGTATTTGGCATAAGTAATCGTTCTATACATCTTTGGCATCATTTTCTCTGCGATGAATCTGGGGTCTGGGCGACCAGCATGTGCTGTCGGCTGCCTGGCCTTTTCTTAACCGTTCACACCATTCGACGTACCGTTCATATGACATTGTGCCATCATTCTCCTAATAATGTCTCATGGTTTGACACCTTCAAGCAGAAACCTCATGATCCCGCTCCTCCGTAAGGGTGCACCCTTGTAACGTGTGGGGCAGCCATCATTACAACATGATTAATTTGGCGTACAAGTCGATCCTTCTCCCCCCCCCTGCAAGTCCGAGCCTATCACTCGATGGTGAAGAATCACTTTTAAAATTTTTTTATTCTCTGATCTGGATCCGTAATCGGATATTCACCAAAAATTGAATTGATATGTCCTTGTCACACAACCAACCTGTCCAAGTTTCGCCCGAATCCGTCCACAACTCTTTGAGATATATTGTTCACAGACAGAGAAAAAGACAAGACAGACAGGGGTGAAAACATAACCTCCATCCACCTTCGGTGGCGGAGGTAATTATCCAATCAATAACGAGCATGCACTCACCAATTACGCTTGATCCATCCCTTTAAATCCCGATCATATATATCCATCCTTACAACGGCATCTCCAAATGCCTACCATGAAGTCACGCAACTCGTACACAGCTGTTTTTAAGTTAAGTTCACTGAGGACCATGACTCTGCTCGCGTCAAGCGAAGGATCCGTTGTAGCCTACCAATAACGCCAAGAAGGCTAATCATGGCTGCAAATATAGGTGGACAAACATCGAAGGCTTGTATTACAATAAGAGTCCAAGTGTTCATGTTTATTAAGTCGTGAACTGCGACAAAATGCAAATGTGCTATTAGCCAGTGCTGAAAATGATTATTTTGCTTGTTTTAAATACCGTACCTCCATATGATAACAAACGTTGAAAAAAAAAAAATTGCTTTCCAAATTTGTCCGAAAGGTTGTCCCACAAAGTAATTCAGATAATATGCACAAAACAGCTCATTAATGTGCATGACCTTGGAAGCAGATAATTAATATTCATGACCCTGTAATCCTAATTAATATTCATGACTCTGGAAATAGATAATTAATATTTATCACCCTGGAAACCGATAATGAATATTCATAACCCTGGAAACACATAATTAATATTCATGACCCTGGAAATGCATAATTAATATTCATGACCCTGGAAATGCATAATTAATATTCATGACCCTGGAAACATAATTGATATTCATGACCCTGGAAACACATAATTAATATTCATGACCCTGGATACACATAATTGATATTCATGACCCTGGAAACACATAATTAATATTCATGACCCTGGAAACACATAATTAATATTCATGACCTTGGAAACACATAATTAATATTCATGACCCTGGAAACACATAATTAATATTCATGACCCTGGAAACACATAATTAATATTCATGACCTTGGAAACACATAATTAATATATAGGATCTGACCGAGAGTTTTGCTCACTACGGTAGTTGATCTAGCTTCATCAACAACAACACACAACATGCATTTTAAAGGCCATTTTCCCTGCAAGAGCGGGGGTTAGCCAATCTAGCTTCATCATATATTCAAAATGGACTTATCTATGAATGAAGAAAAAACAAGTACAAAAAGTTTTAATTAAAACAAAAGCCGCGTCGATGTTACACAATGCCTAGATGCAGCTGTGCCTATAACGTCGATGTTATAGGCACAGGACATTCCTATTGATTCGATTACTTGATGTTATTTTTGTGCAAAGTGAAAATATATCTCGGCAATTTCCCGTGTGTGGCAACGAATTTTTAATATATCTCGGCATTTTCCCGTCTGTTATTTCAGGCGGTGTATGACTGACCATGCCGCGATTTAAAAATATATATATCTCGGCAATTTCCCGTGTGTGGCGACACGTGAACGAAGCTATGCTCCTCTCCACATTATTGTGACGACGTATAAATTAAATATTTCATCGTGATGATTGTCATCAAATGGACGAATTTTTAATATATCTCGGCATTTTCCCGTCTGTTATTTCGGGCGGTGTATGACTGACCATGCCGCGATTTAAACAAAATATATATATCTCGGCATTTTCCCGTCTCTTATTTCGGGCGGTGTATGACTGACCATGCCGCGATTTAAAAAAAAAATATCTCAATGGACTTGAAGTTACAGGCCTTTGAGAATTCATTTCGTTCTATAAAGGGCAACTTTCATCGGATTTTCTTCCCGTTTTTTTTCAACCGAGTCTAAAACTATGTTAGCGACTGTGAAAAATGAAATGATATATCGAATTTGATTTGAAATAAAACTGTGTGAGAGAGGAAGACACCATGGGCCTACAAAACAGGCCTCAAAGCTATGCGAGTTAATAAAATGGTGGATATTTGTTTATATGAAGGCTCTCCCAGAATGGGTGGAGCTATGGTTCCCAGAATGGGTGGAGCTTTGAGGTTTTGTCTTCTCTGCAAGAACAAGAAGAAGAACAAAAAGAACAACAACAACAGCAGAGGGCACTCTATGAGCAGCGTCTGCGACGCGGCTAAAAAATGGGGAAATTAGCCAATTCGACTTGTACTCCACATCGACTTATCGGCGAGAAAAATACAGCATACGCGCACGCCGTTGGTTAAAGTAAAAGTCGTTTTATCTGTTGACGTACCCTCATATCAAAATTGAAGCGTTTCATTTTTGAATCGTGGAAATTAATTTATAACGCTAGATTCATTGAAAGTACCTGATATTACGTAAGGAACGGTAGATGCTTCCTCCTCCTGACTCGGCGGGTTATGAGGGAACGCACTGAAGCGAGTGTTTCCCGAGTTGCTGTAAACCATTGGGATAGGCATATTTTTTAAGTAATACTGTTAGGCTTTCAGCATCTTTGGCCTTTAATTGGACTTATTCAGCCAATACAATGGAAAGAGTGTCATGGTGGTCGATTGGTTGAACACCGGAAGTTGATGGAGAACCGTTTCCGGCGATAAAGCACTGTGTGTGTTGTGTTGTTGTACACATCATACTGTGTGTTGCATGGTGGACGAGGACATTAGGGGACAATAGACACATCAACCGTGCAAAGGAGTTGCACCTCGACTTGGTATCGAGACCTTTTGTGTTGAGATGAAAAAGTCACATGGAACGACTAAATTTTGAGCTGTATCGTCTGACCCGACAGTTGCCTGTGCAAGTTTGCTTCAAATTTGGCTTTGACCTTTATTTAAATGAGACAGAATAATGTTAATCCATTGATTTTACAAGGGGATTTGTCTTTATACTGATGGTGGCCAAAAGGTCATCATCATGTGATGCTTTAATGTTGAATTGGCGGCGAATGAACTATCGACGAAGGCAATGGAACAGTGATTAATGCTAAAATTTCTGGTCAAGTTGGCCGCGCTGTGCTGATGACTGTTCCTCTTTGAGGTGACGCCCAAGCTTTGTTTTCAAGACGTCCGGCCCAAGTTCGACACATGGAGTTGTACAATATTGTTGAAGTTGAAAGATATAATGAAACCTTTCTTTGTTCCACCAATTATAGTTTTCTTATTCTTTGTGCAGCTACCAGAGGCCTTGGAGGTACTGCAGTACATTGGTGAGGTCAGATCGCACCTCATCATGCCCAGTGCACCTCCACAAAGCGAGTTTGAAGCCCAGCAACAGCTGAGCAAAGTTTGGTTGCTGAGCAATGCTTCCAGCCTCCAACAATCATTGGTCAAAGCTTGGGGCCTGTTGGAGTTGAGCAGAAAATGCTCAGCAGCAGAAACGGGCAGTAAGTTTTCCACACCCGCAACCCCGGGCACTTCTTCTCCTCCAGTCTTTCCTTGTGAAGTTATTTACACTTGTGTGTCACTTTTTATTAGTCCCCTACCGGTGTACACCGGAGGGGACTATAGGTTTGCACTCCGTCTGTCAGTCTGTCAGTACGTCACGCAAAGAACAGTTTTCCGGACTTTTTTTTCTAAACTCTAAATCCTAATGATTTCAAACTTGGAACATGGTTTCGTCATGATAAGTTACAGATCAAGTTCGAACTTCACGACGTTTCGATCATTTTTGACAAAGTTATGGCACTTTGAACTTTGGGAATTTCCCCAACAGTTTTCCGGACTATAATTTGGAGTGCGGTAAGTCATAATACTGTCTTCTATGACAGTGCTACCCAATGCCGGTAGGGGACATGTATTACAGCGCAATACTCAGAATGCTTGTTAGTCCCCTACTGGTGTACACAGGAGGGGACTATAGGTTTGCACTCCGTCCCTCCGTCTGTCCGTCTGTCAGTCTGTCAGTCCGTCAAGCAAAGAACAGTTTTCCGGACCTTTTTTCTAAACTCTTAATGCTAATGATCTCAAACTTGGTACATGGTTTCCTCATGATAAGTTACAGATCAAGTTCGAACTTCACGGCGTTTCGATCATTTTTCACAAAGTTATGGCATTTTGAACTTTGGTAATTTCCCCAACAGTTTTCCGGACGACAGACTGCCGGTAGGGGACATGTATTGCAGCGCAATACTCAGAATGCTTGTTTTCCTTGTCTCTATTATAGCAGAGGCCAAAAGCCTGCAGGAGACGTTCGTTGCCACAAGAGAGCTGTGCCAACATTTTGGACTGTCGACGGGTCATGGACCTCGGGATTGTGTAGCTCGGAATGAGACACATTTTGACGTGGCAACCTTGCAACAGTTGGAGATGAAGGTGCAGCTGTTGCCCACAATGGAACACGTCGGCTTGGCTGCACAGTACGGCGTCTGTGCCCAGTTACTGGACCTCTTGACCACTGAAAGGTAATGTGGGTTAGGTGGATCGTGTTGCGTTATTTTTTATGTCTCCGCAGCCCGAGGCCCTGCTTTCGGATTGTCCATCCCTGTGCTGTGCGTGCGTCGCAGCTTTTCATTAGCACGATAGCTTGTGAACTATTGAAGGGATTCCAACCAAAATTGGCAAAACGTATGAACTGCAATACTTGTACAAAAATGAACTGACTCAGTTTTGGGTGGAATAGGTCAAAGGTCATTGTCCTTTTTGAAAAGCATTTTGCAGATCATAACTCGGGTTAGAAGCATCTGATGTTTCCTCTTCTACTTATCTCTATTGTATTCTCTCTCTCTCTCTCTGTCCCTCAGGTGACTTTTAATATTTAATGTGACCTTTAATTGAGATCAGATGTTACAGTGGGTGGACATCTAACGCGGGCAGACACATGTCCATTGACGCATGCGCGTCTAATTCTATTTTCTTTGATTTATTTATTACTTGCAAAATCAAAGATTTTTCAAGTACTCGTATATTGCTTGGTCTTGTGCGTTATTCTTTCTGTTTATTTGTCTGTGTATCAATCGCCTACAGGCCACAATTTTAAAGCGATCTTCAGGAAACTTCACCAGATGATAGACTTGGTCATAGGGAAGAAGTCTATTGATTTTAAGGTCAAAGGTCATCAAGAGGTGAAATTTCTAAAATTGGCATTTTTCATCCAAATGACTTGAAAATTAAACAGAAATTGCACGGTGCATCATTGAATTGGGAAACAAACTATTTTAAGGTCAAAGGTCAACTCAAGGTCTCCCGTGTACTAAAATCATCAATCTTCACCTGAACAATCGTCAATTTTCATCCAATTATGGCCGGGAAAAATATATTTCCAGTCTCTGGTCAGCGTGCGCATCGATTTTGACCCTGCGCGTCAACAATTTTTATTTTTTTTCAAATTTCTAACGGTACCTACAACAGTGCGCGCCTGTTGTTGCCGGGCCGGCGCGCTATCTCTGGTAATACGGGTCTGTGAGGGTCGCCATTGGTATCGACGAACGTAATGATTTTCAGAATAAATACATTTTAAAATAACTTAAGCTTGTGTTCGTTATTTACAAAAAAGGCCTACAAATCCTATTAAAAAACCACCTTTAGAGGCCATTTTTCCCCGCAAGCGGGGGTTGGCCTTTTTCGGGAACCGTGGTTGTTGTTGTTTTTCGGTCCCCTTTTTGAAGCAATGTTTTACGGCCGGATGCCCTTCCTGACGCCAACCCTTTTTGCCGCCTTTAACGACAAACAGGGAATTACCAGTGAACTGGTACTCAATTAGCCCATGATTGATAACCATTGGCTGTCTTTAATTTCTCTCTGGACGGCGCCACGGCAGATGAGGAGGAAAGCAAGGCATGAGGACACAAAAAACACCTCTATATGCTTTTCCATGCTTTTCCATGCTTTTCGCTTTTCAAAAAGCTTTTCAAAATCCATGCTTTTCAAAAAAAAAAAAAAAAAAAACCACAACGCTGCATCAATTCTGGAACTTTGGTCTGACCAGAGACCAGCAATATATTTTTTTCGGCCTAACCTGAGAATTAAAGAGCAATTGCATTGTACATCACAAAATTGGAAAACCAACTCTTTTCAGGTGATACAGGCGGAAGGCCAGAATCGGGTCTTTTTCACCCCCAATGAGCAATGAAGCTGCCTTTTCGTTTTGAAACCATTCTCGGACAGTAACATCAGACTCTGTTGTGATTAGCAACAGTAGATGGTCAAAGGTCAAACTACTAAAATCATCAATTTTTGTCTGAAAAATTGTCCATTTTCATTCTATCAACTTGAAAGTTAAACAGCAATTGCATATAGGGCGTCACTGAATTGGGAAGCCAACTATTTTTGAGGTCAAAAGGTCAAAGGTCAAACCTCTAATGTCAATTTTGATCTGTAAAATCATGAATTTTAATATGACTGACCCGAGCTTTGATTAAGATCATCAGTTTTAATCTTGATGAAATGGACAATTTGATTGTATCCATGGCACAACATTTTATTTTGGGAGGGGTGTATTTTGCACGTGTCGTGCTCTACATGACGTCTTCTTGTTATTTATTATTAGTGAGTCTTTTATTTATCTCACTCCAAAAAAGTCAACATACTCATTCATTTTGCGCAGAAAAGAAGATGGCCTCTTAGGAACATCTGTTGAGCAACTTCTTGCCTTCCAAATGTCCTTGCCATCATCTACTCCTGACTCTCTGGGAATCTTCTGGGCCCTGATGCATGGACAGGAAATGGTGAGTGAGGTGGGAGGTAAGGTATTTGGGGCAGAGTATTATAGGACTTGTGTATCGGATAATGTGCACGGATGAAAATCGTCTAATTGAGAGAAATCGTCGAAATAGTCCGAAGCGTAAGGTGTGTGGCGGGGAAGGAGTGGATGTATTGTTGAAGCGTGTCGGTGCACCCGAAGAGGGAGGGCACGTGATATAGGCAGGGCATTTTCACCTCAAATAAGTGCAGTGAAGCTGCCTTTTCGTTCTTCGACAGTAATGTCAGCCTTTGTTCTGATTCGCAACATTAGATGGGAATGACATCACAGATGATGCGTGGAAGTGATGAGGCCAACAAATGTTTCTCCAATTGGCTCTTCAAATAGTCTTACTTGCAATAAAAAATACAACGTTTACCTCACCGCACCTTTGCAGCTTCACAATGCGGTGCAGTTCACGTGGCCTGGCATCCTTCTTGCCGCTCTTTCTTCTCTATGGTCGGGCGTGTTGGCAGCTGATGGGCCTTGGTGGGCCTCCTGGCAGGCTAAGGTGAACAACACGAGCTTCTCTCAAGGTTCCACAGGCAAAAACCGCCTTGTGCAGGTGAGTGCTTCGGACAAAAGGTGAAGAATTGTTTCAAGTGTGATGCTTATGATTTTAAAGTATTTCTTTCTGGAGGTTGAACGAGCGGGGGTGGAGAGGGTCTCTTATCTACTTGGCCTCTTGCGCAACATCTTTTGATGGGAACGAGAGTCCTTTTCAACGACAGCACAGTCTCACAGTATTCATCTTTGTTCACAGGGTCCGGCTGTGCTATCCTCAACCGGCTTGTCCCTTTGTGTTTTCCCACTTGTGAATCCTGAAGAGACTCGGCACCAGTGGTTAGATCCTTCACTATGTGGAAGGGTCGCGTTGGGGGCCTGGCGCTCCCAACTTGCTCAGCTCGACCATCTGTCTTCGCTCCTTTGGGCTGGTCTGTCGCCATCCATCTTGCTCGATTTCAGGTATTGGTGCCCAACTATCTCATGGAAACATTGAGCCAACTGCATCATTTCGCTGAATGTATGCTGATTGCTCCAGTTGGATTCGTGAACAATGCTCTGGCAATGTTAATGCTCCGAATTTTATACGGCATCAGCAGCAATTTTTTTTTTTTTTTTTTGTGCTCATTTTTGTCCACCAGCTTCATGTCATGTCTCTCTTATTTACTTTCCCATCCAATAATTATTGGATCCAACAATAATTATTATAATCTGTATTTTATTTCCGCCTTCATGCTCAATCCTTGGCAGGAAGGCTGATAGCTACTTTCTTCGCGTTTTGCTGAAGGCCCATCTTGCCTTCACCACCTCCTCGCTTCAGCCTTCTGGTGCAGACCAGCCTTCTTCTTCACCAAATTGCAGCACCCTCGTTGAACTGCAGGATGGGCTGTCTGCCTTGGCACAGAACCCATCTGTACCCAAGGAGGTGGCTGATTTGCTGGCGAGATTGGCAGAGGAATGTGGAACAGAAGAGCAAGACTACGGATTGGGGGAGGCCAAACGACGAGCACGACTTTGGGTCTACCTTGGTCTGCTTACCCTGCTGGTGTGGCGTCCCCGCTCGCTATTTGACCCCACACTCAAACACGCCTGCAAGCTGCGGCATGCGCAGCATAAGGTGTGTTTATTTTAACGCCGGAGGGCAGTTTGAAGTGTCGGTAAAATATCTCTGCTTCACTTTTCAATGCACGTGTGTTGCCTTGAAATTGGGCGAGCATGTTTATTTTTCGGTGTGCGTCCTCACGTCTTTTGTTAGTGCCATTACATGTGTGGGTGCATGTCGGCCATTTTGAATGCCACTTTATTGACAAAGGCAGTTGTTTCCATTGAATCGAGGATGAAACGCATCATGTCTTGTGACATACCATTTAAATGATCACCTTTGTGTGTACTGTATTGTATTTATAAATAATGATTCACCAGACCTGGTCATGAAATGGTTAGAGTGTCAATACTAGCGCAGGCTTTGATGGGCCTAATGGTCTCCTCCTGCATCGAAGTTCCTTGTAAGGGAAGTTGTATTATTTCATTTATTAATTATTTTTGGTGCTGCAATGTTGCGCCCGTTTTGGGTGACAGTTGGAGCGCCTCACCTCTGAGATCCAGGCTCGAGACCTAGACGCAAGACTGCTGACGGGCCTTGCTCTCCAGGAGCGCAGCCGGAGCCACCCTCGTATCAGGTTGGGCAACTTGCTAACTGCCGTTGTTTAGACTCTTTAGAGAATTGCTGTTGTAATATACCTGAACATGTTTGAATACACCTGAATTTGTCAGAGTTGATTTCATTATTACAACCCAAAATTGGTAGACTCCTGATGTGCTCTCGGCAACTTGGCACTGACAGCTGCCTGAAAAGCGAAAAGTATGCACAATTCTCTGCCTTCTCAGAGTTCCTTTCCTTCCTCGTCTCTTTTACCATTTATCGTGACAATTAATTAATTAGTTTCTCATCCCGAGACTAGATTTTTCTATTCTTCATCGTGAGCTCCGGCGGGTGACACTTTCATGAATAATCACTTCCTTGCTTCCCTCCGCAATTGTCAATTCAAATGCCAACCTCTCCTCTATCCCCTTTTTCTCTTGTTTATGGAATTGACGTCCTGAGTCCATGGGATTCCCGTGCCTATAGTTAAGTCGTACGGAGATGAGTACAGTTTCCGTCATGACTTGCGATGCTTTGTTTTCGGCCCTTTAATTACGTGCTTGATCCTATTGATTGTTTGAACGCATTACGCAGGTGGGATGGTGAGCAATGAAAACGGTCGAGGTTTCCCCTTTCCCCACCCCGCTTACCTTTGGAGGCTTTCTTGCATTCGAGTAAATGAACCACTTGTGTGACGGATAATTGGACGGGCCGGGTGCCGCGGCATACCCTCAATACCTGGCGGGGTGAGGGATGTGGGGAGGAGAGCGCTTTTCCCTCTAAAAACAATGTTAAACTGCTG
Source organism: Myxine glutinosa (assembly GCF_964187855.1). Classification (NCBI taxonomy): domain Eukaryota; kingdom Metazoa; phylum Chordata; class Myxini; order Myxiniformes; family Myxinidae; genus Myxine; species Myxine glutinosa. The sequence continues at coordinate 29,314,600 of NC_136265.1, forward strand.
CCCAACTGAACACGATAACGGCTGGAGCGATTAAGGCGATTCCGACATGAGGACGTTAGTTTGGTGCTGGCCTATTGCATGCAAACCAGAATAAATAAAATATATAAAACATTTAGCGTTTTATTAAAATAATTCAAACGTAAATGTGGACTCGACCAAAACAGGCCAGGAAGTCGATTTCCTTTTATTTGGTACCAAATGCAACAAGTAACGAAGGATAGTTGTTCGGGAATGGTAAAGTAAACACAAACCGATCCAGATTGTGTTCTCTAAGCTTTTTAAACTCTAGCTTTCTAAGGAGAAAAAAATATATAACTTCTATATAACTATAATTATATAACTATAATAATAACTATAATAAAATAAACTATAATATAACTATAATAGTATAATATATAATATAATATAACTATTATATAAACTATACAACAACAGCAACATGCATTTTAAGGCCATTAATAAACTATTATATAAACCATATTATATAAACTATAATAAACTATAATAAAAATATATATAACTATAATTATATAAATATAATAAAATATATTATACTTCTCCCACCCCCCCCCCCCCCCACCCCCCTTCCCACGCCTCCTCCCCCCAAGCCCTCTCCCTCCCACACATCTCCCTGCTCTCAAATGTTGTGGTTGTGTGCTTCCCCTTCTCTCCCCATCTTGTCTTCCGCTCCCTCTTTTTATATATTTTGTTTGTCTGGTTGATTTGTTTGTGAAATAAATGTTAGCTCTTTCACGAGCTATACAAAGTATAGTATATAGTATACAAAGTATTTCGAGTTCACGAGCTATATTCAGTATACAAAAAAAAATAAAAATGTATTTTTTTCTTTTTTTTAGGCACATATTGCATTGTAAAGCTGATATGCAGAAACAGATATCTGCATTGGAGCGCAAGCAGGCTTTGCGGCCGAGTCCTCTGGCCTACGCCCACCTTGTACGTGATGCTGAGCACTTCTTCGTCGACCTTTGCTCGGCTGAACGTGTGTGTAACCTGTTGGAGAGTCTGCTAAATGATGGAGCAGCGTCGGGCCTTCTAAGGGAGGAAGCGGCCTGGCAAGCCTCAGCACTCTCGTTTGCACACCGATTATCCAGGCAGCATTCTGGCCTACCCGATATTGCGCTGCCTTTGCGTGCGGGCATAGCGCAAGTTCAACATGGCTTACGATTAGCGGCAATGGAGCTACATCGAACACTGGAGGAGAAAGCAGAGCAGAAGAGCTCGGCCATTGGTCTGCTTACATGCATTGCTCGCTTTCCCACTGTTTGTGAGGCTTTTCCCTCTGCGCTGGCACTGGCCCAAGCTTTGTGCAACGAGCCACAGGCACCGGAAATTGTGGCACAGGCCTTGGCTCAAGAAAGAAAGGGAGAGAGCGACCAGGAGAGTGAGCAAGATGAAGGAGCCGAGAGGATTTTGCTTTTAGCATTGCTGTTTCTCCAGAGCCATGCCAGATTGATTGGCTACTTTGATCACACGACTGTGCAGCTTACACGCCACCTGTGTCAGGTAGGTTGGGAAGGCAACGTTTCAGATTACGCCATTGATTTGTTTACCTGTTGCTTCACAAACATTGTCTTTGGTGAGCAGGTGCTGGCGAGATTCTGGGAAGAGAAAAATCAGTCCTTGAGAGAGAAAGAACATGAACAGCAAAGCCTGTATCGCTTCCGCTCGGAGCAACACCTCTCAGGCCTGGCAGTTGTAGATTTGAATGAAGATGAAGAGGAGGAGAGGGCATTCCAACTCACCTTTCCTCAACACTACAATGTATGCAATCCACACACATTCCGCGAACTCTACCTCCATCGGCGTATTAATGTTACCTCCGCCACTGAAGGCCGACAGAGGGTTATGTTTTCACGTCTGTCTGTCTTTGAGCACGATATCTCAAAAAGTTGTGGGTGGATTCGGACTAAACTTGGTGGAGATGTTGGGTGTGTGACAAGAAATAATTTGATTTTTGGGGAAGATCTGGGTCCGAAAAGAGAATTTTTAAAAGTGATCACCATTGAGAGATGAGGCCAAAAATGGCATTTAACACAATATTTCAAAAAGTTGTGGATGAGATATGACGAGACGAGATGGATGGGTTGGGTTGGTGATAAGAACAAGCTGATTCGACTTTGGTTAAGGGCCAGATCCGGCCTATCTGTGGGATACAAAACATAAACTGTTCAGTGTTCAGCCTGGCAGAGGTATGCGCTCTACCGAGTGCCCGTTATCGTTTTCATTGTAATCCTGTTAATCCACCCCCTCTCCCCTGAAATCTGATTTGACCTCTCCGCAGGATTTTCCAGATCAAGAAGCGCCCTCGCAAGAGGAGTCGACCATCTTGAACCCACCACCGAAAGATGGTGACGAGACCTATTACAGATATGGCAAAGGCTCTATGTGCCCTCAATCAGTCCAGACCCTATTGCGGGTACACCAAGAGGTGTACCTTGGATTGACAACAGCTCCTTGGTTGCAGCCTTCGGGCCTTGACCATCGAATTGAAGATCACCTCGTTTCATTGCTCCCGGCCTACCGGCTCACTGCTACGTTGGTATTGAACACTGCCTTCAATGGTGAGGTCAATGTGGTGCTCAAGATTTCAACCACTGCTTACCACATTTTTTTTTTTTTTGTCGCATTCTAGTCTCAGATTTCTGAATCTGCATATTATACGCACAAGAAAACAAAATCGATTTGCAATAAAGAGGAGGTGGAGGATATGTTGGGGGAAATGGAGGGGAGAATGTACAGGATGTGACGTTTGTAAACGTGACTTGTCGACGTGACTTGTTAGTAGAAAGAGCATTTTCTGGTTGCACCACATACTCGCACGTTGCTTAGGGCCCACACAACTGTGATGATGAACTTTTGAGTTCTGATGTAATGTCTACAATAAGCAGATTTGTGATTGGAGCTGCACATAATGCCGATCTGTTGCCGTGTTTGCCATTTATGATGTTTGTTTTGGTCTCATCAAGGTGCTTTGTGGCAGTCAACAATGAGGAGCAATCGGAAACGGTACCGATTCATAATGTTTCCTCACGTATTGCAGCAGGTGAAGATTTTGATCGAGACCTCTTGGGTTCACACCTGCTGATGTCCCAGTTGCCTCGGATTGCGGTGCGACTGAAAAGCCAAGAGGGCGGTTCTGACGACGACGCTGAGATCGGATTCGGTTTGGAGCGTCCCGGTGTCCCATACGATTTCTACAGGTCCCCTTGCCCAGAGCAATCCACACGCTGCCTCTCTCCGCTCAACTCGCTGCGCGTACGCGTTTGCCAGCTGATGGACGAGTGGCCAGATCATCCAGCCCTCCAACAGGTAACAGAGGTCGATGGTCGATCAAGCAGCAATCCCTGGTTAAGGGTTGAAGTTGGACACTTGAGGGATGATATCATATACTCGATATAAAATATATAAAGAACACAAAATTACATCACTTGTGCGTCCCTACTTTCCGTGAAACACTTGTGAAGTTGGGGATTTCACAGAAATGATTGGGATGATCACCTGAGTTATATTCGCTGCTTTGTGATGCATTCTGTTCATGTGCCCCGGATGAGAAGTGAAAATGTAAAGATTACATGAAATAATTTTGCTTTTTAAATTGTCTCGGTGATCATTGTTCCAGAACGCTGCTTGTCATATCCTCTGTCTTCATAGACACATTTGTACAGACACTTTGTTTGTGTGTTTTTCTTGTATTACTAAAAGGAGAATAGTGTGTGTGTGTCTCTGGGTGTCTGTATGTGTCCCTGTGTCTGTCTCTGTGTGTCTGTGTCTCGGTGTCTCTATGTCTTGGTGTCTCTGTGTCTGGGTGTCTCTGTCTGTGTGTGTGTGTGGCTGTGGCTATCTTTGTGTGTGTCTCTGCCTCTGTGTGTGTCTGTGTCTCTTGTCTGGGTGTCTGTCTCTGTCTGTGTTTGTGTGTGTCTTCGTGTCTGTATCCATCCTCGTCATGCTTTATTCAAAAGGGTTTCTGCTGTTGAAGAATAATAAACCTGGTACTATTGGAAAACTAATAATCGATTTACTTTGAGCAAATATTAGTGTCCGTTGAATCACAAAATCACAGTTTTAAAAGCCCGCCTTACTGGAATGGAAGAAGAAGAAGCAGGACCTAGAGCTTTAAGGTAGTGGTTCCAACGGAACAGCAGGTGCAAAATTAGAATAAAGCATGACAGGGAACACATCAAATTACATATAGTAATACTTCTCAACGAAATAGTTCACGTAAGTACACGGAATGGGATATTTTAAAACGGAATATTTCGTACATGGAAGGAGCACATGAACTACAATCACAGCCACGGCAACAGCAGCATAAACAACTGCGTGTTATAAAAGTTCATCTTCAAAAATTTTGCATCTTCATTGAGAGTCACACATTTGTAATATTAAGTGCAACATGCAGTCTTTTGATTAAACCCATTAGCGAAGCGTCGGGTATCCACGCCTAGTTTATTTTAAATGTCACCAGGTCGTCTTGTGTGTCCGAAAGGATGGTGCAGAGGTAGGACACTTATAGGCGAGCGGTGTAGGGTGCTTTTGGGTCGAGTACCCCTCCCCATCTTAGAACAAAACACAACCTATTTTTTCTTCAAGGGGATGTCTGGGGAGTTAGAAAATCATGGTTGTGAATATGAAAGCATTGCACATCACTCCGAGAATCACATTTACATTTATATATAATAGGTGCTGATGTCGATGCCGAGAGCCGATTTGACGTAACAGGTTTTTTGCCTCTATAGGCATCAATATTGATGCTATATGCACAAATGTGGTATTAAAATGTGCAGGAAGATAAGACACACTCAATAAAATAGGATTGAGGCTTAACAAATAACTTTTATTGGATAGAAATGACAAAATGTTGAAATTAAATGCTGCAAATTCACTTCGGTTTCATCGATAAAGTGGGACAAATTCATTGTAATTTCAGAAATATTAGCTTCATAGTCATAAAGTTTATGTTCAAATTTCCCCTGTTCATTTGTGTATATCACATTATTAAGCAAAATGTTAATATCAATGATACTGATAATTATATTGTCTAAATCTAACGTCACCCCCCTAATATTTTACCAACATCCAGAAATCGCAGTAGTATATACATGTCATTCTGATGATGCTCCTCTGTGGAACAGTACGGCTGCCATGGCATGAGTAGTTGACTTTCCATCCAAAGTTGCTTCATTTTGGTCAAAGTTATCAATGGTGCCATCGATGATAGGATAATCATCAATGACCCTCAGGTTTTGGAGTCTTTTGGGTATGTAAACATCCTCTGATCTACTTGTCTGATCAATGGCAGCAGATGTGAGGAAACGCCGTACTTCGTCGTATGATACACAGTGACCCAGTGAATGAAGTAAGTCAATGATGTTCTTACTTCCAAATTCGTGATGTACTTTTAAGGCTAGGTCCAGGGTTTTTGCTGTGTCCACATTTTGGTTCTGTGATATTATGTCATGACATATGGCGATCGTTTTCAGGTTGCTCTTTGAAACACCCTCGTTGCTACAGCTAGTTATATTCGTGTATGACTTCTCACTGAAGCACCACTGAATGAAGTCATACGTAGCATCTGGAATGAATTTGGTATACTGCTCAATGTTTGTGTCTTCAGCTGGTGCATCGACACCAGTTGCATGCTTGATGTCAGCCATGTGCTTCCTCAGTATGCCAGCAGCAGTGTGCAAGATAGGGTTTTCATTCACTGGTTCTGCTTGTGCTGTAGAAACCAGTTTTTCATAGTCATCATCATCGTTTGCATCTTGCAGAGCAGTGGCCTTTTTTAGTGCATCACCTAAGGTCACAGAAGAGGAGCACACGATGTCAGTACAACCATATAATGTAACACAGACCAACTGATCACTGTAATGTTTGGTTAATCGTTCCTTCAATTTCCAGGCGGTGTACTGCTGCGCATTACTGGCACCCAATTCAACTAAATAGTTGATGAACTGTGCTTTCAAACTGGCAAGGATTGTCACAGTCTTTTTTTTGGAGAAGACAGTTTGGTCCAAATGAATTTTAAGTTCATCAAAGGCTACATCGTGTAATGTAACTGCTGCTGACTCTCCTGACTTGTTTTGCGCAGCAGCTATGTTGAGGTCTGTTATATAATGTCCATAGCATAATCGGTGGTATTTGGCATCATCGGCAAACAAATCTGAATACAAGAGCATTCGCATATGAATGGTGTCGTCTTTTCTTTTGTGGACCGCTGCAAGAACCTTTTCTCTGGTGGTCTGTCCGATGCCTGTGGAAATTTGTGTAAGCTTTTTTCTATTTGAAGTGTTCCGTTTGCCACAAATGAAACGATCATTCCTGATGTCAAACCCGCTTGTTTCACTTCTCATGAGCCTTGAAGGTTCCGTAGAGATGGACTCCGACGTACACGGTTGTTGTTCAGTATCGGTAGATTGGCATTTAGGCAAATTTGACTTGCTGGTGTAATTGGCACGACATGATTTATGGAAAGCCACTTTCAGATTCAGGCTTAAAATCTCTTGTTGCAAAGGCCAGAGTGCTTCATAAACATCATCTTGTCTCAGCTTACTTGCTTTTAGAATTGCATTCAAGCCATCAGCAGTTGGGTTCTTAACCACATGGTCCTTTTTCGGGTCAACGGTTTTGGAGCATATGATACAATGGTCCGTATCGATTTTTCGACGTTTCACAGCTGGTGCTTCCAAATCCATGGTAGAAGGTTAGTGATGACCATTGTCAGAAAAGTCCATCTGGAAAGAAATATAGCAAACCAATTGTGCATTTTATGACTAAAGCATGACAGTTTCAGCATATAATCTACATACCCAAATGAAGGTTTAAGTCAACAGATTTTCAGTATTTTGCCTTAGTTTTCTTATTTCCCCCTTAAAACATGCCATTTTTTTAGTTATACATGTTCTTGGTACTCTTATGCATAATATTGCTTCGTTATTTCATTTAGAAAAAGTTTATATCTTTCAAAATCTTACCTTTTTCATTGACCTCAGAGTTTTGTTTGTCCACATGGAGACAGTTGAAAGCTGAGAGGATTGTGTCATCAGTCACATGACATAAGGGGATGTCCCGAAGTTATTTATAGCTTTTACTTTCAAGTACCTGTAACTCTTTAAATCATGGTCAGACAGTTTAGGTATGTATTAGGCACTAATAGGAAATCATATATGGGGAATCATTTGCCACCATCAGATTTGACCTTGGAACAAGGGATCAAGGTCAAACTGTCAATGGAGCATGCAATGCTGGGGTCAATGACCTCTCAAGGTCACCACAGGTCAGAAACAAATTGCCTCCATGTCTGAAATAAAACCTTGGGGTATGTAGATTATATGCTGAAACTGCCATGCACATAAAATGCACAATACCTTCCATATATGACCTTATCTGCCCCACTACTTGATGTTTTGGCGGTATTGCGATTTGTGAATTTCAATAAAATATGAGGGGGGTGACATTTGATTTTGACAGTATAATTATCAGTATTATTGATATTAACATTTTGGTTAATAATGTTAAATACACGAATGAACAGGGGAAATTTGAACATAAACTTTATGACTATGAAGCTAATATTTCTGAAATTACAATGTATTTGTCCCCATTTTATCGATGAAACCGAACTGAATTTGTAGCATTTAATTTCACCATTTTGTCATTTCTACCCAAGAAAAGTTATTTTTTAAGCCTTATTCCTATTTTATTGATTGTGTCTTATCTTCCTGCACATTTTGATACCATATTTGTGCATATAGCATCAATATTGACGCCTATAAAGGCAGAAAACCTGTTACGTCAAATCGACTCTTGGCGTCAACATCAGCACCTATTATATATATATGTAAATGTGATTCTCGGAGTGATGTGCAATGCTTTCATATTCACAACCATGATTTTCTAACTCCCCAGACATCCCCCTTGAAGAAAAAATAGGTTGTTTTTTGTTCTAAGATGGGGAGGGGTTAGACCCATTTTAAGGCCCCTTTTGAGATTTCACCATTAGCCTATTAGCTTTTAACTGTCCAGTCGGGGTTTGATTCCCGAACAGACTATGAACTTTCTAATTGGTGCTTCGCAGACATGGTTTTGTTTAACGCAGACACGTTAAGCCGGGGGTCCCAACTCTCCACATTAGCTTGTTTTGCGTTAAAGATCCCATGGCGTGTTTCACGAAGAGTTGGCGAGTTTTCGCCGGCACCCTGAACAAATTCCAAGTTCCTGCCCTGATTACCGCTGGGAAGGCAAAGGCAAACCACCCAATGTAAACCTTGCCATGGGGCTGCACTAACAGCACCAAACCTGCCTTCAGGAAGAGATTGATTTTAATCGATGTATTTGGTTCATTGTGATGAAGAATGAATAATATACTACCTGTTTGTTCTCCCCACTTATACACAGATTGTTGTTATTGTCGACCGAATGTTGACCTTCCCGCTGTCCAGCCCTCTTTCCAAGTTTATCTGTGGTCTGGAGATCCTTCTGGCAAAGGCTCAGGTACCTGTGGTTACTTTCTTCTTCCTCCTTCTCACACCTGGATTTTTTGGTTCATGAGTTATCAAACAGAGTGACCACTATATTCATCATGGGTGTGTCTGTGTGTCTGTCTGTGCACAGCATAACTACCCGATGATATCATCCGATCTTGATGATGATATCATCCGATCTTGATGAAACTTGGGTGGGAGGTTGATATCATGACCTAGTTTTGTCCTCCCTCGAGTGGGCGTATTGCGCCCATTGTGGGTGGAGCCATGCCCGAAAAAGATTTCTTTTTAGGGGGTAATCGATTTCAAGCTACATCTTCTCCGAGGGGTTTGGTGGAATCTGACAGGGGTTTCAGTATTTAGTGAGGCCAATGTCATGTGTCTAGCCCCACGGAGCTCGATTTTTCATTTTCGCCCCAAGGTCAAGGTCACAAGGTCAAGAAATTTAGAAAAGTCGATTTTTGATGGTTTTATTACATTGTTCGCTTCCTGATAGGGTGAAATGTCGTACATGTTTTTATATTATCACATACATCATGAAATACAAGTTTTCCAACAAATTTCAGAATCTTCGACCTTTGACCTTTGAAGGTCACAAAGGTCAAATTTTCAAAGTTGTCGGAATCGAACCGAATTTTTGGTATTGTGTAGCTAACTAACCTCATAACTGATTATACATTATTTTCTATCTCATTCCAAGGTCAGTAATCTTCGTTTTGACATTTCAAGGTCACAAAGGTCAAATATTCAAAGTTGTCGGAATCGAACCGAATTTTCGGTATTGTGTAGCTAACTAACCTCATTACTGATTATACATTATTTTCTATCTCATTCCAAGGTCAGTAATCTTCGTTTTGACATTTCAAGGTCACAAAGGTCAAATATTCAAAGTTGTCGGAATCGAACCGAATTTTCGGTATTGTCACAAAGGTCAAATTTTCAAAGTTGTCGGAATCGAACCGAATTTTCGGTATTGTGTAGCTAACTAACCTCATAACTGATTATACATTATTTTCTATCTCATTTCAAGGTCAGTAACCTTCGTTTTGACATTTCAAGGTCAAAGGTCAAATTTTCAAAGTTGTCGGAATCGAACCGAATTTTCGGTATTGTGTAGCTAACTAGTCTCATAACAGATAATACATTCCTATTTATATATTTTCAATGTCTGTTTTGACTTTTGTCATTGAATACCGCTCGCTCGTGAACCATCGTCGTCTCCTGACTTGTCTTCTTCTTCATTGTCTGTGCAAGCAACTACTTGCATGCTTTGTGCATGAATATATTGTACAGTCATGCCTCCGCTGACAAAGTCACCGGAGGCATTGTTTTTGAGTTGTTCTTCCTTCCATCCGTCCGTCCATCCATGATGGGTTTACATTCCCATGATAACTTAAGAACGGCTGAAGGGATCTAAGTCAATCTTGGTACAGGTATGTATAATGATGCAATAATGTGGACGGGGGCATATCGGTCGACTTCGAGGAGTGCCGTTCTAGTTTATTTTCGTGTTTTGAAACTAATAATTTGATCAAGAGTATACGATCCTACCAGGTGTCATGGGACATCTTCTTTAGAGTTGAGAATTTGCCCACAGGTGTCTGTCATGCATAACCCTAAGTATCTACAGTTTAATTGCTCAATTTCAGTGCATCGCTTCCATGAGGAAGGAGTTCAAGGAGGGTCACTGAATGACAATCGGCTAACAGAGAGTGGGAACTTCTTTAAGGATGGTTTGATGGTAGATGATAAATCCAACAACCTTACAAACCTTCATATGCAGCTCAATGGAGTATTGCTCTCCCTTCTGGCCTTTCCCACACACCTTTCCCATCTTGACGCTACGGAATTCAAGGTTCTCAAAATCAGTTGATTCTCCCGCAATGAAGATGAATCTCTGGGCCTGTTGCTCCCACATCGCATACAGTCCAGCGCTCTGTCTTCTTTCGTCTCCTTTCTGGTGTTGCATCCTTTGCCCTTTCTGTAGTCTCCAGAGCCACAGCTGTGATTTGGGCATGAAAAGGCCCCAAAAGATATTACGAAGGCTTGTTGCACATTTCAAACGAGAAAGCATCTCAAAATGCAAAACCCGTCCACATCCGCTTTGCTCTCAAAAAAAAATTGACGAAAACAACTATTTTTTTTATTGAAAATTGTCATTCAAAAGTTTTTTATTAAAAAGTTTTAAAAATCTTTTATGTACATTTCATGAATTTTTTTTTTTTTTTTTTGTATACTGAATCAAGGCTCGTGAAAGAGCTGACATTTACTTCACAAACAAATCAACCAGACAAACAAAATATATAAAAGAGGGAGCGGAAGACAAGAGAATGGGAAGCACGCAAACACTTGAGAGCACACAACATTTAAGAGCAGGGAGATGTGTGGGAGGGAGAGGGCTTGGGGGGAGGAGGCGTGGGAAGGGGGGGGGGGGGTGGGAGAAGTATAAAACACAAGGACACCAAGGACTTCCAGGACAGAAGTTGGTATTTCAAAAAGTGGAATTGGGGTGAAATTATCGGGGATAGAAAAGATCAAGGTTTTGGATGGGGGAAGATAAGAGATGGTGGTGAACAGCTGTTTTAAAGACCTGGAGGGTGGAGTGGGATTGAAGAGAGTGAGGGAGTTTGTTCCAGAGGCGGGAGAAAAGAGGAATGAAGGAGTGAAGGTGAGCAGAGAGTCTTGATTTTGGCAGTTTAACCATAAGAGGGTTCCAGGCAGATCTTGTGCGACCTGTAGGAATATTTGGGGGACAGAGCCCAGAGAGAGCTGGGGGGGCAAGGCCAGAGAGGAGTCGGTAGAAAACGGAAAGACCACCAACCTGCCTGCGGTGAGTGAGTGAGTGAGAGGCCCTTGGAGTTAGCTTCATCGCGGGAGATTCCAATGATTCTGAATGCTTTGCTTTCAACAGCGTGAAGACGAGCTAGGTGTGAGGCAGGAGCACCAGCCCAGAGGGGAGAGCAGTATTCCATTGAGCTTCGGATGAAAGCCTTGTACGTGGTGAGGAGCTCAGGTGTGCCAAGGAAGGACTTCGCACGACGGAGGATGCCCAGTCGGCGACTGGCTTTGGAGGCCAGATTTGAAATGTGGTTTTCCCAGGAAAGATCATGGCAGATAGTGAGACCCAAAAGTTTGAGTGACAGAACTTCTTGGAGAGGATTATTCAGAAAGTAGATGGGAGGGTTGTCCAGTCGGTCTTTTCGGAGAGACATCGTAAGAGTGTGAGATTTGTCAGGATTGAAAGACATGTTCCACTTGTTTGCCCAGTCTGTTATTTTGTCCAGGTCTGCAGAGAGTGAGGAGGCTGCAGAATGCCGATCTGAGGGATGAAGAATGGAGCGGCAGAGAGTAGAGTCATCAGCAAAGAGATAGAGAGGATTTTCAAGAGAGTTGGAGAGATCATTGATGAAGACCAGAAAAAGCACAGGGCCCAGAACACTGCCTTGGGGAACTCCAGCCTGAACAGGAAGAGGAGATGAGAGAAACCCATTCAGGGCCACACGTTGACTACGACTAGAGAGGAAGTCCGCCAGCCATGCGTGGAGATTTCCATGGACACCAACAGAGGAGAGTTTGGTGAGCAGAGCGGGGTGCCAGACCGTATCGAAGGCACGTGATATGTCAAAGGAGACAGCTCTAATTTCCTGTTTGGCATTGAGGACCTCCATCCATTGCTGAGAAAGCAGTAGCAGCATGTCCAGAGTAGAGTGACCAGGTCTGAAACCAAATTGATGATCAGAGATCAAGCCATTGGAGAAGAGGAAAGATTTCATATCTGAAGCAATGATGGATTCCATGACTTTACTGATAATTGAGAGAAGGCTGATTGGTCTGTAGTTGCTGGGATCTGTTTTTGCATCTTTTTTGTGCAAAGCAGTGATGTAGGCAGATTTCCAAGCAGATGGCAGATGACCTTGAGCAAAAGAGAGTGTGAAGAGAACAGAGAGAAGGAGTGAAAGAGCGGAAGAACAAGATTTTAGGACCCGTGGGCTGATGCCGTCAGGTCCAGTTGCAGAATCAGAGTCGAGGGTTGACAGAAACTTTTCCACCTTGTCAGGAGGAAAGGACACAGCGTCCAGGAGCAGCTGGGTACGACTGGGTACGGTGGGTACAGAGAGGGATGGGTTTCGGACACAAGATTTAGAGGCAAACACAGAGTTGAGGCATTCAGCTTTTTCACGCGCGGAGTCAGCCGTGTGGCCGTTTGAGGTGAGGGAGGGGATGGAGGGGGAACAAACACCAGAAACAGATTTGACCAGCCGCCACCAGGATTTGGAAGGGGGAGACGGATAAGAGAGTTCTGTCCTGAGAACGGAGAGATATTGTTTCCTGGCTCTCCTGAGGGTGGACACACACTTGTTTCGGGCTTTGTGAAAGGAAATGAGATTTCCTTCCGTTGGATTTGCTTTCCAGGAGACGAAAGCAAGTTGTTTCTGGGCAATAGCCTCACCACAAGATTCCGTGTACCATGGATGGGAGGAAGGGTATGACAACTGAAGACGAGATGGGATAAATCTGTGCATGAGAGAGAGCAGTTTACTTTGGAAGAATTCCCAGGATGAGTTGATGTCAGAGGTGGTAGAGATGGGAGACCAGTCCAGATGATTGATGGCTGCTTGAAGACCATGCCAGTTGGCCTGAGTGAAATGCCAGACTCGTCGACGCTGAGGAGGCTCTCTGAGAATGGTCAGAGAGATGTCCACTTTAACAAGCACATGATCAGATGAGCCGATTGGAGCAGAAGAAGAGCAGCAGACATTTTCAGGGAAGTTAGTCATAACCAAGTCCAGAAGAGAAGATGCTCCGTTGATTGAGATCCGGGTCGGGAAATTGACAGATTGTGTCAGTCCCAGTGAGTCACAGAAGTCCTTTGCTGAAGAGCCATGGCTGGTGAGAGAGGTACCCACACCCAGCCAACTGGCATGGTGACAATTGAAATCACCACATATGAGGAAGAGAGAGTTGGGATGGGTAGATAGAAGTTGGTCCATGTTATCAGACAGCGAGATGTAGATGGAGTCATCACTGTTTGGTGGACGGTACAACACACATATGAACAGAAGGTGGGAGCGAAGGTGAAGCCGTAGCCAAAGGTATTCCTGGGGGTGAGGTGGAGAGAGGGCAGTGCAGGGCGAGTGAGGAAGAGAGTTTTTTATAAAGATAGCAACCCCCCCTCCAGGACGAGGCTCAGGTCTATCATACCGGAGGAGGGAGTAACCTGGGAGAGATACCAAGGAATCAGAGACATCATGAAGGAGGAAAGTTTCTGTTAAGCAGATCACGTCTGGTTTGTCAGAAGCAACCTGTATGGAGAGATCAGTCAAGTTTGAGCGAAGGCCCCGGATGTTTGAGGTCCATACTGTTAAAGAAGAGGAAGGGGGAGCATCGGATACAGAACAGGGGGGGGGGGAGCGGTAGGGTATGATGTGGAAGAGGAGGAAGAGGTAGGGAGAGCTGTTGAAGGTGTGTCAGATTTCAGAGCAGCTTGGAGAAAGGGAAGAATGGGGCGGACAAAAGGTTTGATGGTGATTGGGTGAGGCGCAGTGAGGTGTTGTTTGAGGAGAGGGAAGAGTGAGGCAGAAGGTTGAGGGAGATGAAGGTGAGAGTTGGAAGGGGGAAGAAGCAGGGAGGATGCTTTGAGGAGGAGGGGTGAGAGGGGAGTCTAGGAGGGGAGGAGTGAGGGAGGGTCTCAGAGGGCAGGGGTGTGGGGGGAGTTTAGGAGGGAAGGGGCAAGGGGGGAGATCTGAAAGGGATGGGTGATGGGGAAGATTTGGAGGGGAGGGGCAAGGGGGAAGATTTGGAAGGGATGGGTGATGGGGATGATTTGGAGGGGAGGGGCAAGGGGGAAGATTTGAAAGGGATGGGTGATGGGGAAGATTTGGAGGGGAGGGGTGAGATTGGATTTTGAAAAATGTACGATTAATGGGAAACAAACATTTCTTGCAAAATGAGTTTCTTGCGACCTTCGAGTCAAAAATACGTTTGAGGATGCTGAAGGATGGGTGGAGTTCTGGAGAGTTTAGGGAATGAATGAAAGAGGCACTGTAGCTGTAAGAGATGGAATTTTTTTTTGGAATGAATAGATTTGGTGAGCAAGTCGAAAGCATCCTTTTATAGAACAAGAAGAAAAAGGTATTATAGTATATGACAGAATACCATTGTTCAGGGGACAGATGAAACATTTTTTAATGACGTGAACACGTGATCATGAACAACGTGGTCAAAGAACGAACGAACAAATAAGAACGAAACGGATAAGAACAGAGAAGGGAATATATATATATATATATATTATTTTTTTTGAGTTGGGATGAAAACAGAGACAGAGACCGAATGTGGAACGTGAAAAATAGAGACCGAAAGGAATTGCGAGCGCAATCGAAGAAACCGCTGAGACAGAAACAAAGCCTCAAGCCAAGGGCAGACACGGTAGCCTCCTACTACTAGTCCTACGCTTGGCGTCAGAATATGCGACACGAACTGTACCGACGATTCTGTACACAGGTATTCTGTACACAGGTATTCTGTACACAGGTACACACACAGGTATTCTGTACACAGGTATGAAAAACCAACACCAAGAATACTATTAGAGACACACCAATAGTTACATACACACCGAAAGAAAGATAAAGTTTCGACCTGTGGTAAAGCCGGTATTACGACAAAAACACAATTGTGAAAAGTTACTTATTAACTTCGAAAGCGTGCGCGCATGCACGGCTTTGAAGAGACGTGACGTCACGTGACTTCCCCAGACGAGAAGAGACGTGAAGAGACTTTGAAGAGATTTAAAACGTTAGACAAGTGGATGTTCGGGGAAGTTAGGGGGAGAAGAGAAAATCTAAGAAATAAGCAATACAGCGAAGGAAAGAACTTAAATTCGCAGAACACCTATGGGGGTAGGGAAGCCGAGATAAACTAGGCCGCGCACGCGGGGGGACAGAAAAGGATTAAATTATACAAAAGTTTGCAGGAATTGCAAATCAACAGCAACTGGAAAACACACTGCAACACATGCACAATAAAAAACGAGTAGAAATTGACGAATACACGAATGGAAAAAATACTTTAACTTTTGCTGCCGTCCAGACGTCGAACACGCTTCCTTGCTCCAGGGACCGGAAACGGAAGTCCAAACCGGAATTTTCCTCCATATTCTTATAATAAGTGTTTGTTGAAAATTTGATGACATGCAGACACGCACAGACACAATTGCAAAACTCCGTCTCCCCTGCGGGGTCGGACAGGCTGATAAGGCCTTGTCCTATAACTTTGTTTAGCGAGATGGTCTAGTTTCTATCGGTGGTCCTAAAAATGGATGAGAGCATCTTTTTTACGTGCGTTACCATTTTGTTCAGCAAAAAATGTTTACATTGTTTGTGGTGCACGTGTGCTATCCCATACCTCCAACCATCGGTACATGCAGGACTGGGAGACGGTGGCATGTCGACGTGTCTCTCTGCAAGCACAGCTCGATGACATTACACACCTTGTTATCGAGTTCCGCAAGCTTGAGCTCAAGTACGTGCCCAACACGGGAAACATGTATCTGATGAACCGATTGTTCTTAGTCCATTATATCTTGCAAAATGGATTTGTAAATGCACGAAAGTATAAATAGGATGCATTAATATTTCTGGGTTGTCACACTCGTTTGTGGTGACGTGCAGTTGCTGGTTCTCACTCCTGGATGCAACAGAGGTTCGGTACAAAGAGCGTGACGTGGACAGTTGGCTCGCCATTTACCAGCTGATCGAGGGGCCAGGTAAGCACCGACGAGTTGCGATCGGCACAACTGCACTCCCACTGCAGCAGAAACGCTCGTGGATAATAACTACCATCACTTCCATCTCTTACATCGTTGCAAAAAATACTGCGATTATATAGCTGCCCCACAAGCATCTTTTTTTATAACCTTGTCTGGTGAACTCCACGTTGTGCAAGAGTTGGTCAATAGCTGGCTTTGGAGCCTGGGCATGAAAATCAGAAGACCTGCCTTTTGGAATCGATATTGTTCATCAATGTGATCTCGTTACGCAATTCCTCCCAAAATTTATTTGACATATTGAAGCCCACATTTGGAGAGACTGCTTCCACTTGAGAGCAGGCTAAAGAAGACGAAGAAAAATAAGAGAAGAGAAACCAAGGCCTTCAAGATTTTAGGAATCTCCCATGATGAAGCTGAGTTGATGGGAGTATCACTTCGCCATCGCCAAGTGGTCGGTGGTCTCATTTCTACCACCTCCTTTCTGGCATGCACAATCTGTCCTCTCCATTCTTTGGCCCTTCCCCCTGCCCCCAGGTTTCTGCAGGGCTCTATCATAAGTATTTCCGAGATTCCCAGACTCTACTGTCACATTTGGAGTTGAATATGAATGAATGAATGGTCTGAGGTTGACACAACTACTGAGAATGAATAAACTACTTTGGATAACTTTACAGTTGATGCCAATTGATTTTGCGCACTCTCCCAAGCCTCACCGACCTCCCGTTTTGTTGCAGGTGGGGATGAGACTTGGCAGCAAGGTGCTGTGGAAACATTGCAGGCCTGGATGGAAGGAGCCACACTCGGGCAGTTTTCGAGACGCCTCACCTCACTTCTCACCTTTCACTGTCAGATGCTGCACCACCCTGACCATCACCGCAAAGGTGTGTGTGTGTGTGTGTGTGTGTGTGTGTGTGTGTGTGTGTGTGTGTGTGTGTGTGTGTGTGTGTGTGTGTGTGTGTGTGTGTGTGTGTGTGTGTGTGTGTGTGTGTGTGTGTGTGTGAGTGAGTGAGTGAGTGAGTGAGTGAGTGAGTGAGTGAGTGAGAGAGAGAGAGAGAGAGAGACACAGAGACACAACGAGACACACAGAGGAGACACACAGAGGAGACACACACACACACCACGTTTCTTGCCATACAGCATGAACGTTTGTTCATTTTTGGAATAATGATGTTATTTTGTTGAAATTGCCCGGTGTCCACTTCTAATGCTTATCCTTATTTCATAGAGCATCTCACCAACGTGCTGTGGAACCTGTACCGTTACTACCACCAGTTTCTAAACACCATACAGGCGCGCCTCGCACTTCAGCGCCGTGAAATTGAACGCGGGCTTAAGGTCTGTTCACAGCATTATTTTTTTAAACCTCTTTTGACAACAAGGAATGGGAAATCATCCGACAATTTCATTGGTCGCTTAATTAAATTAACGACATCCTCTTCTCGCTTGCCATTTTCAAGGATTTTGCTCTTGCTACCTTTTTATTTTTATTTTTATTCTGTGATGTCTGTTCTCTGAATAGCATTTTTTTTTTTTTTTTACTTACCACAACCGATCGCGTCACCTTGCAGGATTTTGTGAAGATTTGTCGATGGAATGATAGGAGTTTCTGGGCCGTGAAGATGGTGGTGGAGAAAACACACAGGTGCGTGGAAAGTCCATCACAATGACGTCTGTCTGTTTTATGTCTGTGCGTGATTCAAAACAGCTGCAAGAGACTTAGTTCTTGTCCCAACTGCATATAAATGCCATTGCAGTCTTTTCTCATCTGTCTTCATTGGGTTTTTTAAAAATTTATTTATTTATTTCATATCGTTCCGAGTCTCTTTGCTCGTACAAATAAATCTGTCTAATTTCGTGCTAATTCCACCTGGCATTATCTATCTATAATTCCAGTAATCTCTGTGTGTATGTGTGTGTGTATGTGTGTATGTGTGTGTGTCTGTGACCGCTGTTTCTCGACAACCACGGGTCCGATATACTTGAAACTTGCCAGGTATATTGCTGGGGACCCGAGGATGTGCCTTTTCAAGGTTTCATATTAATCGGAGAAGTAGTTACCGAGCTATGGTGATTTCTTTACCAAACTCCGCAAGCCGTTCGCTTTGGACCAAACCATTTCATGTAAATAGAGGGGGGGGATTGTCACCGTACTCGCAAGCCGTTCGCTTTGGCTTTGCGAATGGACCAAACCATTTCATGTAAATAGAGGGGGGGGATTGTCACCGTACTCGCAAGCCGTTCGCTTTGGCTTTGCGAATGGACCAAACCATTTCATGTAAATAGAGGGGGGGGGATATAATTTTAGATATATATATAGTACGGGCATGCCCTAGTGAATAACAATGCTGACATGTCTGTCCAAATTGTTCAGTAATCTTCATTAATTTTGAGGTTGAAGTATTTACACGATGGCCGACTTCTTGACTTCAAAGATCAGCAAAATCCACAGCCTGGCATAAACAGCCAGTGACCGACGTTTACAAAACCTCTTTTTAATCGATTACTGTCACAGGCCTTTTATCCTTCCCGTAAATTTACTGCATAAATTGAACGATAGACATTATTTCTATTTTTCTAATCCCAAACCCGGCCGTCGACTTGCCGATCGATCCTCGTAATTCTGCGACGACATTAACGTTAATTTTTGGGGATTTGTGCATTTGATTTTTTAAAATCCGATTTGTTTTTTTTCACACATTTTGGTCTATAATGGTCAATTCCCACTCTTCCAGGATCCTGTTCAAATTTGTGCGGAAGTTTGAGAGCGTGCTGGCCGAGCCATGCAGACTGAGTCTCACGGAGCAAACCCTGCACCTGGCCGAGACTCAAGAAGAGGCAGAGGGCAAAAGATCTCGAAAGAAGCAGCCAAGAAAGCGACAGGTTGCAGCAGGAAGCCGTGGCAATGGCAAGCGGAGACGACAACACGTGGAGCAAAACGCAGAAGCTTCTCAGTGTGCCGCAGATGCACAACTATGTGGGAAACGTGAAGAAGAATCAGAAGAAGAGGAGGAACGTATTTATGGAAAGGGTGAGGACATTGACAAAGAGACTGGAAATAAATTGCTTGAACTCCTTCGTGCAGCAAAAGTCAGCACAAGTATCCCGGCCTGCATTGAGGCTCTAGTCCTAGAGCCAGCCACTGGCTCCCAAGACGCTTTATCAGTGAGGTTGCCTCACCTGCTGAGCCGCGCAGGGCAATTTTGTGCTGAGCTGAGCGGATGTAGCAAAATTGCACGTTCCATTCACGACCTTGACCTCTTCACCGGTGTGGTTTTGGCATCTGCTAAGGATCTCGCTGGATTGACAGTGAACTCCCAGGCATCACGTGAGGCACAGAGAGCGCAGGCCAAGCAGCAGCATATGCATAAGCAACGTGCACTGTCTGACCTGTTTCGAACCCTACGCTCTGCAGGTATAGGTCCTCTCCGGCGGAAATGTTCCTCCACCCCCCGATCTTAATTTTTTTTTTTGGAGCGTACATGTACTGTGTAGATACATGAGCCTGTGTAGATTTTAGAAGTGGGAATATTGTGATATTTCTCTACTTTTGTTGTTTACCAGGCCTATCCTATAGGAAAGGGCTTGTCTGGTCTCGATCAGCGAGCTCCTTTGCTTTCCTGCGCCTAGCTCCACTTTCCATGCCCAATCGTTTTGTCAAGGCTCCTGTTCAGAAAGCTGTTATAAGTGAGCTCAACCTTGGTTTGGAGCATGAAGAAGAGGTAGAACAAGGCTGGCAGGACTGCGAGCGCTACTTTTACCGAGCACTCGCTCGGCGTTCTGCTTTGCATGCTGCTAGCGCTGCCCCGGCGAAGGTAGGTTTATTCATACAATTGAAAGCACGCAGTCATGTGATTTTTTTTTTTGGGGGGATTTGTCAGCGTTTACCGTTTGTGTGTTGACCTTTGTACAGTCAAAGGGTAACCACGGTATACTACGATAAGTCTCAACTCGTGTGTTTCTTGATTATTGACCAGTCGAGCTTGTGAGGATACAAAATGTTATGTTCGTGTTAGGATGTCGGCCCTGCTCGTGCGGAACGGTGCCGCGGCCTCTCGGAGCATCTGATGCTGTTGCTGCTGGATGAACGGGAGCGCTTGGCGATCTTGCTCGATCACCACCACCAACTTGGGTACAGCTGCTGGTCTTTAAGTGTTTTGTAAATTTCTTGTTTGGTTTCTACAAAGTGATAGGTTTCGGATTGCAAGGTTGTGGGGCACAATATGACAAAAAGATTTATTTTTGAGCCACCATGCTTTTTATGCGTTTTAGAATGTCATTGTGAAGCTGTCTGAATCACAATACTGCACGAAGTTGTTGTTGTGGTGTGTTTGCGCATGCAGAGGCCTGGTGTTGGCAGTGCATTCAGTGGCAAATGGCAGGCAGACCAGGCATGCACGCCCTCTCCCTCCACAGGCAGAGGTTGAGACTTGGCTCTCTCGGCTTGACGTGGTCCTAGTGCAGGCTCAGGCCGCACTCGAGCAAACGCAGCTGCTGCTGCTGTGCTGTCCGACATTGAATGACAATAACTCAGCGAGTTCGTCCCAGGCTGTTACCTTGGCAGAGGGCACTGTCGGTACTTGTGGCTCGGATCTTGGGCCCATGAGTCCTGTCCCTTCAGTCTTGATGCCCATGGTCTGTAACCTGCGGAAGGGTGATCCATCCTGGGATCAGACCACAGGGGTGGTGAAAGACCTGATTCGTGAAACGCAGAGACTGAGGCAGCCTCTGGAGGAATCTCGAGCCACAACAAAACCCAATTTTATCACCTGGTAAGTGGACCCGAGGGGGCACCCCCTTGTTTCACTATAGTACCATTCTGACCTTGCGGTGTGCAACAAAATTGAAAGGGAAAGTGAACCCAAATATGCGCCTTTATATTAAATTATTTACTTTGCCCCTACCCTCCCCCATTTCATCGAATTATCAACACTTAAATGTTGGAACCTTAATGTAGCAACAACACCAGAGGAGGAGGGGGTGGTTTTTTGGGGGTTTTTTATATACAACATCGAGGGTCATGTAAGAGCTAACATTAATCACGAAAAAAAAAAAACGGACACATAAAACATAATAAAGGGAGCGGAAGACAAGATGGGGGAGACAGGGAAGCACACAAGTACAACAGTAGAGAACAGCGACATCGGGAGATCTGTGGGAGGGAGAGGGCTTGGGGAGAGGCGGTATGGGTGGGGTAGGGGAGAGGTAAAAAAAAAAACACATGGACACTGCTATGACTTCCAGGAAAGAAGTTGATGTTTCAAGAAAGTGGATCTGGGGTGAATTAACGGGGGTAGAAAAGTTCAAGGTTTTGTATATATATATAATAACCACCTTTAGAGGCCATTTTTCCCCGCAAGCGGGGGTTGGCCTTTTTCGGGAACCGTGGTTGTTGTTGTTTTTTGGTCCCCTTTTTGAAGCAATGTTTTACGGCCGGATGCCCTTCCTGACGCCAACCCTTTTTGCCGCCTTTAGCGACAAACAGGGAATTACCAGTGAACTGGTACTCAATTAGCCGACCTCAGAAGGATGACAAGCTGAGTCAACCCCCCTGGCGTTAATTCAGCGATCGACCGGGATTCGAACCCAGGATCCTGGGATCCTAAGCCGGGGAAGATAAGATAAGGGGGAAGATAAGAGTTGGTGGTGAACAGCTGTTTTAAAGACCTGGAGGGAGGAGTGGGATTGAAGAAAGTGAGGGAGTTTGTTCCAGAGGCGGGAGAAAAGAGGCATGAAAGAGTGAAGGTGAGCAGAGAGTCTTGATTTTGACAGTTTCCCCAGAAGAGGGTTGCTGGCAGATTTTGTGCGACCTGTAGGAATATTTGGGAGACTGAGCTGGGGGACCTAGGCCGGAGAGGAATCGGTAGAAGACACAAAGTCCACCAACCTGCCTGCGGTGAGTGAGTGAAAGGCCCTCACAAGCAGCTTCATCGCGGGAAATTCC
The DNA here is from genome assembly GCF_964187855.1 of Myxine glutinosa. Lineage (NCBI taxonomy): Eukaryota > Metazoa > Chordata > Myxini > Myxiniformes > Myxinidae > Myxine > Myxine glutinosa. The sequence goes on from NC_136265.1 coordinate 29,336,813, forward strand.
AATGATTCTGAAAGCTTTGGTTTCAAGTGTGAAGCCGAGCTAGGTGTGAAGCAGGAGCACCAGCCCAGAGGGGAGAGCAGTATTCCATTGAGATGCGGATGAAAGCCTTGTATGTGGTGAGGAGTTCAGGTGTGCCAAGGAAGGACTTCGCACGACGGAGGATGCCCAGTCGGTGACTGGCTTTGGATGCCAGTTTGGAAATGTGGTTTTCCCAGGAAAGATCATGGCAGATAGTGAGACACAAAAGCTTGAGTGACAGAACTTTTTTTAGAGGATTGTTGAGAAAGTAGATGGGAGGGTTGTCCAGTCGGTCTTTTCGGAGAGACATAGTAAGAGTGTGAGATTTGTCAGGATTGAAAGACATGTTCCACTTGTTCGACCAGTCTGATTTTGTCAAGGTCTGCAGAGAGCTGTAGACTGCCGATCTGACAGATGAGGTATGGAGCGGCAGAGGGATATCAGTGGAGTTATCAGCAAAGATATAGAGAGGATTTTCCAGAGAGATCATTGATGAGAGATCGAGAGATCATTGATGAAGAGATCATTGATCAAGACCAGAAAAAGCACAGGGCCCAGAACTCTGCTTGAGGAACTCCAACCTGAACAGGAAGGGGAGGTGAGAGAAAACCATTCAAGGCCACACATTGACTAAGACCAGAGAGTAAGTCCGCAAGCCACGCGTGGAGATTTCCATGGATACCATAGGAGGAGAGTTTGGTGAGCAGAGCTGGGTGCCAGACCGTATCGAAGGCACGTGATGTGTCAAGGGAGACAGCTCTGATTTTCTGTTTGGCATTGAGGACCTCCATCCATTGTTGAGACAGCAGAAGCAGCATGTCCAGAGTAGAATGACCTGGTCTGAAACCAAATTGATGATCAGAGATCAAGCCATTGGAGAAGAGGAAGGATTTGATATCCGAAGCAATGATGGATTCCATGACTTTGCTGATAATTAATTGGGAGCAGGCTGATTGGTCTTTAGGTGCAAGGATCTGTTTTTGCACATTTTTTGTGTAAGGCGGTAATGTTTGCTGATTTCTAAACTGATGGCAGATGACCTTGAGCAAAAGAGAGGGTGGAGAGAACAGAGAGAGGGTGTGAAAGAGCGGCAGAGCAGGATTTTAGGACCCGTGGGCTGATGCCGTCTGGTCCAGTTGCAGAATCAGAGTCGAGGTTTGACAGAAACCTCTCCACCTTGTCAGGAGAGAAGGACACAGAATCTAGGAGCAGCTGGGTACGACTGGGTAAGGTGGGTGCAGAGACTACAGCTGGGTACGACTGGGTCAGGTGGGTGCAGAGACTACAGCTGGGTACGACTGGGTAAGGTGGGTGCAGAGACTACAGCTGGGTACGACTGGGTAAGGTGGGTGCAGAGACTACAGCTGGGTACGACTGTGTAAGGTGGTGCGTTGGTTTCTCGCTAACGTAAACGAATGGGTGGTTGCAGCACAGCAATATTGAATGATTTTGCCTATTTTGCAGGGCGAGTGTCACTCGCTGGATGGAAGGTGTCACCACACTCACAGAGGGCTTGCGTGACCTTCATCATCTTTTTGTATTGCAACCTGAAACCGGACCAGGCCCCTGCGACACTTCTTCATCAATTGCTCAGTCTCTGAATTTTGTTCTGGATCAGATCACAGTCACCACAGAGGATTTTCAAATATGGAGGGACAAAGTTTCCCTTGCTGGAGGATGTCATTTGCCTCGAGAAGACTTCAGGAGTGACCTTGATGACTTTATCTCCCTCGTCCTTTGTGTCATTCAGTCTTTGATCAAGAAGAAGCGTGAATCTGAGTTTGAAGGTATAATCCGCCACGTTTGCCCCTCCTACTTTCTATTAATCACTGTCACGTCATAACGATGCCCTATCTTACTTCCGTGCTCTAGTGCTGCTGCAATGCAACTTTCCTCTCCCCTTATTCCTTCTCCCCGGTTGTCACCCGCTCAACCCTCCCCGCTCTTGTCCACCCGATGACCACCCACCCGTCAAATCTCTTTCGTTTACATTTTCTTCTGCCACATTCTACCTCGTCACAACTGTTGTCGGTTGTTTTTAGTGGACGATGCAATTAAGGAACGGTTGGGAGAGTTGGCCGATGGACACATTAGTCGCACAATTATGGAGAATATGAAGATCGAGATTTCGCTCCTGTCCATGCCGCGCATCATCTCCAGCCTCTCAAGCTTGTTGGAACCCACCAAGAGTGCAGACTTCAGCTCTGAGGTTCTCCTTCTCTCTTATCCTTTTTTTATTTAATTTTTTCTTTTATTATATAAACACCAATCTTTTCCTCTCCTTTTACTGTCTGTCCATTATTCAAAGCTGGCTGTTCCTTCAGGTTGTTTCTGACTGTGCCTCTGGCCTGGCAACCATCTTGCCCTTGGTGTGGACCTACCACAACCTCGTCAGTTATTATATGGCTCTTGCCCTTGCTTCCCATCGTACCTCAGCCAAACTGCTCACTTCACTACTCGCAATTTTCACACAGCTTATGCAGAAGGTGTGAGCTATGTTTTGTGAGGTGGGGCTTTCCATTTAATCACTGACTGATTCTGATTCTCACGTTGTTGTGTTGCCAAGTACCCCCCTCCCCGGCCCCTTCCCTATTCACCGCGGCCACATATCCTTGCTGAATACGTCACTTGGGATTTGAAGGAATGTTGTTACTGTGCTCACGCGAAGCGAAAAATGGGGTTAAGCAACAAGCTCATTTCTGTGCCTGCCTGTCTGTCCGGCTACAAATGTCAGTTTATGATCGAGGAACAACTTTATTTCAATTGATAGTTATATTTTAAACATGACTTGGGAAAACGTACCTGCAGTTTGGCTGCCACATCCGAGTTGTTTTGGCATGCCCGGTGTTTCTGATTGGTTGATTTCCACTTGTTGGCCTCAAAAGTGTTTGATTTTTGCCTTCCATGCTGAAACTACATCCATAGTAACTGGGGCTGGTTTGGGTGAATTTGTTTGCATATTTAATATTTATTCAATTGTTTAAATACATAAAAATATGCAGGCAACCACATCTGTTTTGTTGCTCACCTGTATTGCTTGCATGTGATGCTCATCTGTATTTATTTTTTCCAGGGATTTTGCCAGCCAGAGGAGTTGTCTGACGAAGGCACGGCGCATGAAGGTGGGACCCAATTTGTTGACATTGAGGGAGGTGGCATTGGCGAAGGAGAGGGGACAAAGGACGTGAGTGAGCAAATTGAAACGGAAGACCAACTGGAGGACACAACTACGCCTGGCCAGGATACGGAAAAGGAGCCGCCAACCAAAGATCTTCCTGATGAAGACCATGCTGTTGAGATGTCGGAGGATTTTGATGGTCGGCTGCACGATGCAGATGAGAGGAAAGAAGGAGAAGAGGAAGCAAACGAGTCTGAGGAGAGCGACGGAAGTGAAGAGGAACTGGAGAAGCAAATGGGTGATTTGGGAGATGGAGAAACGGAAAAGTTAGATGAACGCCTTTGGGGAGAAGATGACAAAGAGGATGATGGAAAAAGTGGGGAAACTGAAGAAACTGGCCCTGGTGCTGGTGAGCAGGAGTCGAAACTTGTACCAAAAGATGATAATTCAGATGATCAAAACAAACGAAAAGAAAAGCATGAAGAAGGGAAGAAAAATCAGAAGAGTGAAGATGAGGGAGATGAAGAGAAAATGGAGAATGACGACAACGTGCATGAACAGATGGATGAAAGAGAGTACGACGACACAGAAACGGATCCGTACCATGGTGGTCCTGATCCCCCACAGCCAGAACCGCTCGATCTATCCGAGAAGCTTGATTTGGACAGGGGGGGAGAGTCAGGAGGAGAGGAAAATGAACCGGAAGTTGACGCTTTTGACATTGAAGAGAAGCACCCAGAGGTACGCGAGCACGAGGGACAACAAAGTGAAGACGAGGTTGGTGATGAGGGAGAAGGTGAAACCGAGGGTGAGACTGCTCAAAGTTTGGATGACGGTGGAGAAAAGCAGGAGGAAGAGGAGAATAAAGATGACAAGACAGAGGAGAACGGAGACAAAGAAGGAAGTGATGGCGAGCAGCAAGAAGAAGCAAGTGAAGAAAAGGATGAAAAAGAAGACAAGACTAATGGGGAAAAAAGCACACGACCGGATGATCTTCCCACTCAGCCTCCTGAACCCAAAGTGAGTGTTCATTGACTCGGTCTCATATCGTAGCTGTTTGTCCCTTTGCAACAATGTGTCGACTACCAGCAGAGCAGGCTCAAAGTGTTTGAGTTTTCTTCTTGGAATATTCTGTAAACACTTTTCACTTTTGTCTTCAACTGCAAAAATACTGCATTATAAACACCATTTGCATGTCCCATGTTTAGGCCTTCTTCTTTCTCTGTTCTTTGTGAATTATTAACGCAGCAGGAAGGCCACGGAGAGGGAGACGCAGAGTCAGATGAAAGGGAGGAGAGAGGGCCAGCGGATTACGAGACCAAGTCACGAACAGGAGAACAGAGTCTGCAGAGCGAGCTGGCGAGGGAGCGTGCCGGCATCAGTACCGAGGATGCGCAGGGGTCGGAGGTACAATTTCTGCATGAACTCATTCTTATTTCCGAATGAATTTCAATGACATACGGCTAGTTATGCTTGGCCATCATTGGTTTTTCCCACACTCGCCTTTCAGCCATCTACCCTGGGTTTTAATCCCGACCCAGCTATAAACTGTCATCCCGGTCGGTGTTTCACAGGCACGGTGATTCATCAATGTGTGCGCTGTCCCTCGGATGGACCTTAAACTGGGCGTCCTGTCTGCCGGCATTAGTTGGTGGATGTTGAAGACCCCGCAGTGTCCTTCGCGAAGAGTTGGCGAGTTATCGCCGGCATCATGACCAAATTACGAATTCCTGCCCTACCCTAGAGGCCCCATATATGGAGTCTCAACAACTTACAATAAGAAGCCATTTTGTTTCCATTGAGCCCGGCGCACCAAACCTGTTTCCATTGTGTGTGAAGGGTAATGTGTCCGTGTCTGTTTTCTAATCAAACTGTCTTTCTTCGAAATTGTATCAAGAAATGATTTAATTTCGTTCTTCCAACGCGTCTGAATAAGCAGACAATCAGACAGGATTGATTTGTAACCTTGAAACATTATCACAGAAACCACGGCAAAATGAAGTGTTAAAGCGCGGTGTTATGCGCGCTGTTTGTAAACAAGGAGGAAGCTGACAACGCAGTAATTTGTAAGAGTCTTTATTCAAGAGCTCACTGTAACACTGAACTCTCAGGGCTGCGCGCCCCGTGTATATCGTGAGGCCACGCCTCTCTCCCGGGCGTGGCCCACCCCCACTCGGTGTGCGGGGTGATGTCACCACGTCAGTGCTTTCGTGTCCGCCACACGCGCCCCCCCAGAATCCCCGCGCACCTGAAGGGCCAGTTTGCGGGGCAAACGGATGACCCGGCCGAAGCGCCCCCTGGCGACTGGCGGCGTCTGGGATGCAGGGATGCCATCTGGGATGCCTCCGGCTGCCCCTGGGATGGGTGCAGGACCGGGGGGCGGCGTGGCGGCGGGGCTGGGCGGTGCCGGGGGTCCGCCCGCAGGGGGGCGGCCCCGACGCGGGGGTCGGGCCACTGGCGGTGGATGGTCCACGTCGAGGTGGGCCAGCTTGAGGCGGTCCACAGAACCGCGGTCAGGAGTACCGCCGATGTCCAGGGTGAAGTGCTTCACCCCGGTCTCCAGCACGCGGAAAGGCCCGTCGTACGGGGGCCGCAGTGGTGTCCGGTGGGCATCGTGGCGGATGAAGACGTACTCCGCCGTGCGAAGCTCCGGGGCGACGTGCGTCGGTGGGTGCCCGTGGCGTGCCGTTGGCACCGGGGCGAACCTCTGGGTGGTCTCCGACAGAGCGGAGCGCTGCTGTGCCGCGGACCATGGTGCCGTGGAGTCGGGGAGGAACTCGCCCGGCACCCGCAGCGGTTGCCCGAAGACCAACTCCGCCGCGGATGCGCGCAGGTCCTCCTTGGGCGCCGTCCGGAGGCCCAGCAGGACCCAGGGGAGCCTGTCCACCCAGCCGCCGTCGCGGAGGGTGGCCCGGAGCGCGGCCTTCAATGAGCGGTGAAATCGCTCACACAGGCCGTTAGCCTGGGGGTGGTAGGCCGTGGTTCGGTGCAGCCAGACCCCGAGCCCCTGCGCGACCGCCCCCCAGAGCTCCGAGGTGAACTGGGGGCCGCGGTCGGACGAGATGTCTGAGGGGGCGCCGAACCGGGCGACCCAGGTGGCGATGAAAGCCTGCGCGACGTCCGCCGCCGTCGTCGACGCCAAGGGCATGGCCTCCGGCCACCGGGTGGTGCGGTCCACCATGGTGAGGACGTGGGTGAAACCCCGCGAGGGGGGCAGAGGTCCCACCAGGTCCACGTGGACATGGTCAAACCGGCGTTCCGGCACCGTAAACGGGGCCAACGGGGCCTGGGTGTGCCGGTGCACCTTGGCGCGATGGCACGCGAGGCACGTCCTGGCCCAGCCGCGGACGGCCTTCCGGAGGCCATGCCAGACGAATTTGTCGGCGATCAACCTTTGGGAGGCCCTCGCGCCCGGGTGGGACAGGCCGTGGATGGCGTCAAACACCTGGCGCTGCCAGCCCGCGGGCACGATGGGGCGAGGCCGCCCGAGGGAGACGTCGCGCAAGAGGGCCGCGCCCATGCCGTCGAACGGCACCTCGGTGATGCGGAGGCCCGTGACGGCGGTCCGCAAGGCCTGGACGTCGGGGTCAGCGGCCTGGTCCGCTGCCATCCGGGCATAGTCGATGCCGAGGTGGACTGCGTGGGCGACGGCCCGGGAAAGGCAATCCGCCACCGGGTTGTCCTTCCCCGCGACGTGCCGGATGTCCGTCGTGTACTCGGACACGGCTGAGAGGTGACGCTGCTGCCGGGCCGACCACGGCTCGGTGACCTTGCCCATCGCGAAGACCAGCGGCTTGTGGTCGACGAAGGCCGTGAATGCACGGCCCTCGAGCAGATGGCGGAAGTGCCTGACCGCCAAGTGAAGCCCGAGCAACTCGCGGTCGAAGGTACTGTAACGGCGTTCGGGCGGGCGAAGCTGCCGGCTAAAGAACGCCAGCGGTTGCCAAGCTCCACGCACCCATTGCTCGTGCACCGTGCCCACCGCGTAGTCCGAGGCGTCGGTGGTGAGGGCGATCGGCGCATCGGGCGCCGGGTGCGCGAGCATGGTGGCGTTAGCCAAGGCGAGCTTCGCGCCCGTGAACGCCGCGTCCATCTGCTCGGTCCAGGTGACGTCGCCTTTGCCCGGCTTACCTCGGAGAGCTTCGTGCAGGGGGCGCAGGAGCTGGGCGATACGGGGCAGGAACCGATGGTAAAAGTTCACCATGCCCAGGAACTCCTGCAGCCCCCTGATCGTGCGGGGGCGCGGAAACCCCTTCACCGCCTCCACCGCCTCCACCTTGGCCGGCAGGGGGACGGCTCCGTGCCTGGTGACGCGGTGCCCCAGAAAATCGAGTTCGGCGACGCCGAACCGGCACTTTGCGGGGTTCACAATCAGGCCATGCTGGCCCAGGCGTTCGAAGAGCGTGCGGAGGTGGTGTTGGTGCTCTTCGCGGGACGCGCTGGCGACGAGGATATCGTCCAGGTAGACGTATACAAAATCCAAGTCGCGCAGGATGCTGTCCATCAGCCGCTGGAACGCCTGAGCCGCATTCTTCAGACCGAAGGGCATCCGCAGGAATTCGAAGAGTCTGAACGGCGTGATGACCGCCGTCTTCGGGACGTCCTCCGGCCTGACGGGGACCTGATGGTAACCGCGTATGAGGTCCACCTTCGAGAAGAAGGACATGCCCGCCAAACGGGCGGAAAAGTCCTGAATGTGGGGGACGGGGTAGCGGTCGGGGGTGGTGGCGTCATTGAGACGGCGATAGTCCCCGCACGGTCGCCATCCCCCGCCGGGCTTCGGCACGATGTGCAGCGGCGACGCCCAAGCACTCTCCGAGCGCCGAATGATGCCGAGTCGCTCCAGGGTAGCGAACTCCGCTTTTGCTACCGCCAGCTTCGTCGGCCCGAGGCGGCGTGCCCGGGCGTAGACCGGTGGCCCGACGGTGGGGATGTGATGGGCCACCCCGTGCTTGACGGCCCCCGCCGAGAAGGTGGGCCGCGTGAGGGCCGGGAAGCCGGCGAGGAGGCGGGTGAATTTGTCCGCTGCCGGAAGCGTACAGATCAACGTGGCCGGAACCGAACCGTTCAGCAAGCCGCTCGGTGAGCCGCTCAGTGGGCTGCTCGACGAGCTGGGCAGCGCACAAGCGAGCGAGCTGAACGTCTCGGCCTGGACAAGACGTCTGTGCTTTACGTCGACCAGGAGCCCATTTGCGCACAGGAAGTCCGCGCCAAGCAATGCCATGGGCACGTCGGCGGTGACGAACGACCATCAGAAAACCTGCCCTCAGAACCGCAGAGAGAGGCAGCGTTTTCCGTACGTACGGATGGGCGTCCCGTTTGCGGCAAGCAGCGCGGGGCCCCCGCCCGCGGCGTGCTTGTCCGACGTACCGGCAGGAACGACACTCACCTGCGCTCCTGTGTCGCACAGGTAACGGCGCCCGGATAAGGTGTCCGTGATGAACAGCAGGCTGTTCGAACGGCCGGCGCTCATTGCCACTATCGAGCGCCGGCCCGGGCGTTTCCCGACCTGTTGAAGGAGCATGGCGGATGACACTGTCGAGCCTCGTGGCCGAACTTGGCGTGGAACCAGCACCAGGTGTTGGAGCTGGAGGAGTGCGGCTGGCTCCGCCAGGCCGGCGGAGTTGGCGGTGCTCCCCGCGGTGGCGGTTTTCGCCGAGGCGGTGGGCGGGGCGTGGCGGCGGCCACGAGGTGCGTATCAGCATGCTGCGTATGCTGTGTAAGCTGATGCTGTGGATCAGCATCATCAGCAGCATCAGCCTCGAGGTCCGTGACGGCCGCACCGACTCTCGCCCGTGTGTCCGAAGCCGCGAAGTACCTGTCCGCCGCGGCGGCCAATGCTCGGGGTTCCGTTAGCACGGTCCCGGCCAACGCGAGGCGTACCTGTGCTGGAAGTTGGCGACGGAAAAGCGCCCGGAATAGAGAACCAGGGGCTTCGTCGCCCAACAGTGACAGCATATGGTCCATTCGGACCGACGGGCGCGTGTCGCCGAGCTCGGGGAGATCCAGGAGGCGGTTGGCCCGTGCGTCCTCCGTGAGGCCGAACGTGGCTAGGAGCAGCCGCTTGAGTGCCTCGTACTTGTGGCCGTCCGGTGGGTGGCGAAGGACGGACACAACTCGAGCGGCCGTGCCGGGCTCGAGGGAGGCGACGACGTGGCAGTAGCGCGTGTCGTCGTGGGTGAGGCGCCGAAGCTGAAACTGGGCTTCGGCTTGGACGAACCAAACTTCGGCCTGGGCCTCCCAAAATTCGGGAAGTTTAATCGACATCGCGTTGTTGGCCATGGCAATGGCGTCGTGTTTGGAAGGATCGCTACGGCAGATCCAACGTCGAGGGTCACCAGTAAAGCGCGGTGTTACGCGCGCTGTTTGTAAACAAGGAGGAAGCGGACAACGCGGTAATTTGTAAGAGTCTTTATTCAAGAGCTCACTGTAACACTGAACTCTCAGGGCTGCGCGCCCCGTGTATATCGTGAGGCCACGCCTCTCTCCCGGGCGTGGCCCACCCCCACTCGGTGTGCGGGGTGATGTCACCACGTCAGTGCTTTCGTGTCCGCCACAGTGTAATGCGCTGGTAAAGGTTTACACTGACGAGTGCCTCATTTGAGGTGTGTGAGTGAATGAGGAGAAGAAACCCACACAGGTCGTGACAACAACAACAACAAACAACATGCATTTTAAAAGGCCATTTTCCCTGCTGGAGCGGGGGTTAGCCTTGCGGTCCCCATGACAATCTTCTCCATTTTGCCCTATTTTCTGCATCTCTCCTTGTTAACCCCCTTGCCCGCATTTCTTCTTCCACCATCTTTAGCCAAGTCTTTCTCGGTCTTCCCCGTCTTCTACTTCCTTCTACATTCATTTCCATCACTCTTCTCAACCAGTCACTTTCATCCTTCCTCAACACATGACCAAACCATCTCAACCTGTTCCTCTTCACAGCATCAATCACAGGCTCTATTCCCATCAAGGTCGTGACAGAATGCAAAAATTTGAAAGAAGGAAAGTTAAAGACAGAGATGGAGGCACACCATCCATGCTGGATGCGCACACCATCAAGAGGGCAGATAATTCGAAAAGATAACAATTGTGAATGAAAAAATAGAGAGAGCTTGAGAAGGTTGATTGATCGATCGATTGATTGATTGAGTGCTCTGCTTGAAGGCAGGTCCTTGGTTGCTCGGCGAGAGTGATACTAGGTGGTTTGCCATTGCCTTCCCAGCAGTTAGTGAGGGCAGGAATTTGTAATTTTCTCAGGATGCCGGTGATAACTCGTCAACTCCAGTTTGCCTTTCATGACGTTAAAATATTTTTCCAAATGCTGCCCATCCTGCTCTAGTTCTTCTTCAATGGGATCTGTATCCATTTGTACGAGTTGTCCAAGGACCTAAGTGAATGTAATTGCTGCTTTCATCAATTTTGGAAAGATCGGGCTGAATATCTTCCTTTATTACCTCAGCCACCCAAGGTTATGTTTTCCCCCCTGTCTTTGTTTGTTTGTTTGTTTGCTTGCTTGTAAACAAGATATCTCAAAAAGTTCCTGACGGATTCTGACGACAGTTTGGTGGACAGGTTGGTTAAGTGACAAGAACAAGCCGATTGGTTCAGGTCCAAATCCAGATCCGACTCATCAGTGGGATACAAAACGTAAACTGTTCAGCCTGGCGGAGGTACGCGCTCTACCGAGTGCCGTTCTAGTTTCGACATTACTTTTGTCTTGATAATACCGTACTCGTTTTTGGTCTGATCTTTTGACTCTCCAAATTGAGTTCTTTCCATCAGGATTTTCGATTTTAATGTTGTAATCTTCTAATCATACGTAGGTGGTTTAATGTTTCTCCAAAGACAGTAATTCCTGCATCCTCCCAATTCAGCAGTTGGAACACTCCCAGGCATGCAGTGAACCATTTTGGTGAGATTGTATCTCCATCTGACGCCCCTTTCGATCGTGATCTTGTAACTACTTTGGTCCCGTTTCAAGGTTGCCGTTCCAGTATTGCATACCTTGCGGTGATGATGGTGAAGAACAACACTTTTCGTTTTGTATTTTAGGAGCTTGGAGATGGGAACGCAGAGAGTGGAGAAGCGGAGGGCCATGCCTGTGAACGCAAGACGCGCTTTACTCATTTGGATTCTCATCATACCGATTCACGGGTGAGTAAATCGCCTTGCTGTGCTCGCATAAAGTCTGATTACACTGAAACCCACTTGCTCCTGGGTTTTCGGTCATAGTTTTTGGCCTTGGTAAAAACCTGGCAAGAATGCTGTCATCGGAACCCTCATTGTGTGTGTGTGCGTGTGTGCGTGTGTGTGTGTGTGTGTGTGTGTGTGTGTGTGTGTGTTTGTTGTTTTCACCTCTGTCTGTTTGTGAACAAAATATCTCAAAACGTGGACGGGTTCAGGCGAAATTTGGCAGAGATGTAGCGTTTGTAACAAGGACGAAATGATTAGATTTTGGTGAAGATCCAGATTCGGATCCGGCTACTATAATTTTTTAAGTGATTCTTCATCATTGGGAGATTGGGCCAAAAACGATACATCGCAGGATATCTCAAAAAGTTGTGGATGGATTTGGACGAAACTTGTTGGACAGGTTGTGTGTGTGACCAGGAAGAATCAATTTAATTTTGGTGAACATCCAGCTCGTATAATTTTTAAGTGATTCTTCACCATTGAGTGATATGGCCAACCAGGTGGAGGTATGCTCTCTACCGAGTGCCGATCTAGTTACATATGTAAATATGGCAGCATTCCCAACCCCTCTGACCTGCTTTTGTTTCCCTGCCAGCAATACAAGCGTAAACCTGGATTTGTAGATCAGGATCGGACTTTGTCATCCCAAGAAGATCGAGTTAGCAAGCGCTTGAAGACTACACAGTCATCTGATCAGAACCCACCATCCAGCGAAGAAGGAAAGAGGCCTCCGATAGAGGCGGAACAATACCAGCATGTGGCTGAAGCTGATGGACAATTTGACAAGGCCACTTGGGGTGAGGAATACATTGGATGGTTTGATAAGTCTCGGTTACTTTGTCATCCCCATTATCCAACTTCACCCTCCACCTCCATGTTCTAAATGTTTTTATTTGATTTTATATCCACTCTGGCACGGAGTGTAAAATTACTTTCAAATCTCTTTTTTGCAACAGATGCTGCTACGGTAGAACAGCAGCAGCAATGTGGTGGTGAGGGTAACGAGGAGGAAGAGCAAACTGAGGGGACAGAAGACGTTCCTGAAGATGCAGATGAACAGGATCTGGAGGGGGCACCTGAACATATTCAGTCAAGCAAGGTCTTGAAGAACAACAAAGAGCGACCATCTGATGGAGAACAGGGTGGGTAGTTATTTTTTGTGGATCAAGGTATACTGCGGTCGGGTTGTCTGAGGGAATGGCATGCTGAGATTTTCACCAAGGAAAGGAATTCAGACACATGGTGCACAACTCTGCTCAGGTTCAGAAGAAGTTGGCAAGGAGCTTGATGCAATTGAGGAAACCATGGAAGATCGGTTAAATTTGACCAAGAGCTCCAGGAGCAAGGAGTCAACATTCCATACGGCAGTCTGGCCTCTTCCTGAGACGACACCACTGCAAGACCCAGAGGAATTGCGACGGGAGTTACAGGAGCAGCTGGAAGCCTGGGCCAGCCAGCCTTTCATCCAGGAGGTGTGATGACTCTTCCATACCTGTTTGTGGTTAATCGAATGTGGCCGCTCGCCATCACTTCCTTCTTTGTCTCCGTTCTGCTCTGTCCTGTCATCTTTATTCTCATCTTCCTCCTGCTTTTCTCCTCCATCAATCCATCCATACTTTGACCAGCCTCGCCCTCGGTTTCAACTTTTTTCAATCGTGGTGCGTGATTTGTTTTTATTTTGACGTTTAAAGCTTCTCATCTTTATTTACCTGTAAGTAAAACAACTTTTCAAAGCTGAGCATTATTGGATCTTATCGTTGTCAAAACTTTCACTTTACATATTTGTGTGAAAAGTAAAGCTCCATTAAAGAAGCAAATTTGACACATCGACCTGCCTGCGAAACACCAGGATGACAGTTTATAGATTGGTTGAGATTCAAACCCAGGCTAGACAGCTCAGGTGTGTGTACATACCTGGAGGCTCTTCTCCCAAATCCTTCATGTAAGGTCGTAAAGTATGTAAGGTCATAAAGTGACAGTTAATCGATCCGTCAATACAGTTTTGAAACTTTTTTGTTTCAAAAACTTTTTTTCCAATACAGAAAAGTTTTGAAACGCTCATGTGTCGCTAGTTTGTTCGGTCACTTGTCTTTTTGGAGCCGTTGAACTCTAAGCATTGATCGGGATTTCATAAATCGAATGATAGTTGTGGATTCCACCACTCGATCCATGTTAACGGTGTTGGAGGTTTCGCAATAACTTATCTGATGAATGTTGCAATCTTGTGGTTGCTTTTTGGGGCTGCAGGAAGCAGCAATGGTAGAGACGTGGAGGCGGTACCTCCAGCTGACAGCGCCGCTCGCCCAGCACCTTTGCGAACAACTCCGTCTCGTTCTGGAACCGACACAGGCTGCCGAGTTAAGGTATGAAGGACGTTAAATGTGCCGTTGGGGTTGTATAAGAGTGTGGAAAATTCACCTCTGGAATTGAATATCCTCACTTGGTTGCAACAAATGGAAGGCTGGAGAAAGTGGTTTGGGGGTGTGGCTTTATGGAACAGGCTTCGACATGCATTTCTTCTTCTTCGTTTTTTCTGCATTTGCAGGGGTGACTACCGTACAGGTAAGCGGTTGAACATGCGCAAGGTGATTCCCTACATTGCAAGCCAGTTTCGTAAGGACAAGATCTGGTTGAGACGTACCAAGCCCAGCAAGAGGACATACCAAGTGTGCTTGGCAATAGATGACTCTTCAAGCATGATGAGCAACCGATCTAAGCAGGTATCACATGTAAAAACGTGTTGTACTGCACATAATTTGCTAATCATCACAAAAATTCGAGTAACGAGGCTCACGGGAGAGTGGGACAACAGAGGGCAAATGGTCGGCAGCCAAAGTGGCTTAAAGGGAAAGCAACCGGACAGTAATGTACGGATGCATAACAGTACGAGGAGACGAGTGACAGGTGAAAGGGGGACAGCGGCTCAGGGTGTATCGAAAAGCTCAGATGGAGATATCAAGAGTTGGCGGTTAGGAGTAGACTGGAGGCCTGTAGGGAAACGCATGAAACAACAGACACCTCCACATGCAGAAGGAGAGGGGGAGGAAAGAATGGAGGTGAGTGTTCTGCTTTGACTCATGTAGGTGAACAAGCTAAAAGTTTCTGGTGGAAAACTTGCAATCTGTCTTGAGTAAGAAGCAGGCCCTGAGACACTGAGACAGCCTCCTGTCATAAAGGAACGAATTGCATTCCCTGCTGAGTGCTGTTTACCTTTGCTTTATCACCAGTTGGCATTCGAAAGCTTGGCTGTCATCGGCAGTGCTCTGGGACTGCTGGAGGTCGGCCAGGTGTCCGTGTGTAGTTTTGGTGAGGACGTGCAGCTGCTGCACCCTTTCCACGAGCCCTTCACGGAGCAGGCTGGTGCACGGATCCTGCAGCGATGCTCCTTTCAGCAAAGGCAGACCCGCGTTGCACAGGCAAGCCATTGTGCTCCATTTATTTTAATTTCCTTTCAAATCAATTGCCTCTGTTTTCCTCTTAACTTGTGCTTCCGTTTGTTCATCGTGAGACTCGGGTAAGAACACTCGCTGCCTGGTCTTGCAGAGTTGGACAAATGATCAGTTATGTTTTGTTTTCGACCGTGGACATACTGATAAAATATGTTCATGCCTAGTTCCTGGAAGCTGTTGTTGGGATGTTCTCATCGGCACGGTGGAACAGTCTTCACCGGGCAACGGCCCACCCCGGTAAATTTATTTTATTTCATTTTTGAAATTTTTGGGACTGCTGGAGGTTGAAATTTTATTTTATTTATTTAACAAAATGTGCGTTCTTCACCATGAGAAAACTCGCTTTTTTGGACAGAATGAAATGGGTGTGTTGAATGATCAATTCAAGTCCTTCGTATCACCACTAAAGTAGTTTATAAATCGGCGTCGATCATATTTATGCTTTCCCAACTCGAAATGTTTTGCAGTTGCATCGTGACGGTGACGTGATGCTTGTTGTCCTTCAGGTGGTATTTCCAAAATCTGAGAATTAATTGAATGTGAATTATCAAATTTCACGCTTTGGGCTGGCAGGATGGCTGAGAGGTATGCCCACCCCGCCTATAAGCTGTCTAGCATCTAGCCTGGGGTTGGAATCTCAGCCCAACTACAAACTGTCATCCTGGTGTTTCATGGGCAGAGTGATTCATCAAGGTGTGTGCCGTCCCTCAGGTGGATGTTAAAGGTGGGGTCCTAGGTACTCGCGTTAGTTGATGTTAAATATCCCATGGTGTCTTTCATAAATAGTCGGGGAGCTATCGCCGGCACCATGAACAAATTACAAATTCCTCCCCTTCCGAGCATCAGGCCTGGCCAGCCGGTTCGTGAAAGACTTGGACCAAAAACTTCTGCAAGCCAAACCCACAAGAACGTGGGAATAATTGTGGTCGTTCAAGAAGATTAAGTTTCTCGCTGTGCGCCGTTGTTTGAGAGGTAAAAACGACAGACGCACCGTTGACCATCGAATCGCAGCTTCAGTGAATTTCCCGGTGATTTCTAACTCTGAAGATGTTAACGCCAGGTCAGGTTCCTTGGTTGGATGGAAAGCATCACCAATGGTTCCAGTGCGACTGTCTCTTAAATCCGTGTCGTTTTTCATGACTCCGTCTTCAGTGTTCCCCGAAGGTGTTACAAATTCGATAACCCGACCATATAATGTTTTGTACTATTTTGGGTTGTCGATGACCTCTCTTCCTTGGAAGGTCTGGAAATGACCAAAGGAAAGAACTATTTGGAACTTGCAGTGCCCCAGATTATATTTGAAATGCGTTAAATCGACCTCTTTGCAATTGCGGTCATTTTTCGACCCTGAAAATGCTGCGTTCTCCTCTCAAATTATATGTTGTATTTATTTGATTCTTGTAAATTGGTGAAAACTGAACCTTTTTGAGGAGATCAGCAGAAGAATCCTCATAATCCGTAGATGCATCGCATCGCTCCGTGTCGGCAGAAATTCAAACGGCAGCTTTTCATCAACTGGAAGTTGACAAAGATCTGCTAAACCGCTGTGGGAAGCAAGCTCGTCATTGGGGCTCATTGGTCTTCTTGCTCCAACAAACTTCTCGGACCCAAAGCATCAGCTTTGCTTTGCTTCCTGATGTGGTTAACATATACCATTGCCAGTTTTCAGTTGACAAACTCGTCGTCAGAATCCTCATGTTTATGAGTGAAAATCAACATTTTCCGCTGTGTTGCCTCCATATGTTTTAGCAACCTCGTGAAATTTAGTGATTCGAGATGAACTTCATTACTGACGATTTTTCTTTTTATTTGTGTGATTTTATTTTCATCACCACCCATTTGTGGTCCTCCCCATTCCACAGAGACAAACCAACTGCTTTTGGTGGTGTCGGATGGGCGTGGACTTTTCTTAGAGGGCCGGCGGCGAGTGGAGATGGCTGTGCAAGCAGCACGACAAGCTCAGATATTTGTCATCTTTGTCATCTTGGATAACCCTGATAGTCAGGTCAGACTCAGACTGCGTGACACAGTCATCGTGCCCGTATGTGTGCGTGTGCGTGTGCGAATATATGTTCGCTTTGAAAATGGTTTTCTCTGCAACCGCTTGTCTGATCAATGCGAAACTTTAAACCTAAGAGGGACTCTCCCCATGGAGAATATTTTATTGCTAACTCTGATGTCATAGGTCACATGTTATGGCAGCCATATTGTATTAAATTAAAAATTTGTACATCATTTTCTCTGAAACGGCTCAATGGAAAAAATTTAAACTTGGCATACGTCATCAACGCCCCATGGGGTATATAGGGTGACATCGATTACGTCATCGGTTAAATGGTATTTCAGGCAAATTAGTTGAATTGAAATCCTTATCCAAAAATCCGAAACTTCATATGTATGATCTATGACCCAATGTGAGTGCAGAATTTCATTTATGATGTCGTATGCCACATGGTATGGCAGCCATTTTGGATTAAAGGAAAAAATTTGGACCTTAGTTTCCCTGAAACCACTCAACGAAAAAAAACGAAACTTGGCTTTTGTCATCTACTCTCAGTAGGGTATATAGGGTGATGACGATTATGTTATCGGTGAAGTGGTATTCCAGCCATAATTGGTTGAACTGAAATCTTTATCCGAAAAATCTGAAACTTCATATATCTGATACATGACCAGATGTGAGTGAAGAATTAAATTTATGGCATTCATAACCCATGCAAAGAAACTATGTGACAAAATAGGGTGGGCCATAGTATCATGGATGATACGGGTATATGGGCCATAATAGTAGTTTGTTCAGTTAACTATGGTATTTTTGTTCAGAATGAATGCCGAGGTGAGACTATGTGCGATACGAGTGCTGTTGTAGTTTTTGTTTGTTTTAGCAGCCTGAGTGTGCTGAAGGAGATGTGGGATTCCGATCATAGAACCCTAACGTGCCTCTCGCCAACAGCTCAGTTGTCTCATTTGGTTTTCCCTTCTCCCAATCATGTGCAGCACTCGGTCGTGGACATACGTGTGCCAATCTTCGGCAAGCCCGGAGAAGCACCTGAAATCCGTTCCTACCTGGAGGACTTTCCATTTCCCTTCTACCTCATCCTGAGGGATGCAGCGGCACTTCCCACCACACTTGGGGATGCACTTCGCCAGTGGTTTGAGCTTGTCACCAGCATGTAGTGTGTGAAGGGACCTCCCTGGTGTTACATTGGCATTGCTGCTTTCGTACATTGTCAATATTGGTCGTGGTTTGGTTTTGCCTTGCACGCTACAAACATTGCTCGAGTAGTGTTTGTTTTACGGATGTAGTCTTGCCAAGATGCCCATCGAAGGAAAACTTTGGGATTGCTGGACCATCCACTGGAAATGACTGACCTTTTCAGGCTGAGCCATATGGGCTGGTGGGCCTGCTCAACCTCTATAATGAGCAGATGAACCGACGAGTCTCGATGCTGAGAAATGAGTTCGTTTTTAACTTGATGCTTTTCCTTTGCATCCGTGAAATATTTATTACAATTATTGTTATGATGGAAAAAAACAAATGAGAGAAAGGCAATGATGAATTGACAGGTTAATATTTTTTGGAAATAGTGTATTTTATTAAAATAACCGCTTGCTATGAACACGTTACAATACTGTACAATAACTGTTGTAAGTGTTGCAATTCTTCTCTACTTAATGTCCTTTTTGAGTTTGTTTCTTTCACAGTCAAAATAAAAACACCCTTTCCTTTACAAAGACATGGACTTTTTTCATGGAATGGGGTAGGTTCCTATTATTTTGTAATCTGTTAAAGGCCTCTGATTTGTGTGTGTGTGTGTGTGGAGCAAGAATCTATGGACCATTTGGCCTGATGGGGTGACAACAATGCTTGGGAACAAATCAGATTTACAGGCCCGGTGAAGGGAGAAGCTCCTCACATTGTCTCCTGTATCAAACGGAAATTCGCTGGCTCTGCTCATGGAACTTCAGGATAAGTTTTATCTCTGCTCATGGAACTTCAGGTGGAGGTTGCCATGTTCCTCGAAGAAAAAGAGCAACCTCTGTGGGGAAAAATTTGAGAGTCTAGATTTTGGCCTGGGCCTGGCTTATTTGTCAGGCTTTTTTCTCATTTGGATGACCTGAATCATTCAATTCAGGGGCCTGATATGACGATCATGGATGCTGGGGAGAAGTTGAAAGCATTTCTGGACAAGTTGCCCCTCTGGAAAAATCAGTTGGAGAAGGACAACTGCACAAATTTCTCAAAGGTGGAAGGGCTACTTCTGGTGCTTGAAGAGACTGAAGAAATCTTGCCAAATCACATTAGGGATCAAATTTTGACTCATTTGACAACCCTGAAAAATTCACTTCGAAATTATTTTGGCTCGAGAGCTGAAGCTTGCTGCTGCATGGATTTATAATCCATTCCTCAATGACCTGGATTGTGTGGAGGATGCTGATCTGGCAAAGGATGATTTGATTGACTTGTGAGCTCAGGAAATGGTTCAAATGATTTCCAGACAAAGAATTCTGTTTTTCAAAGATACCGATATCCCGTTCCCGTTCTTTCCAAGCCAAGTTCTTTCCAAGGGAGCTCTGCGGTCTCTCGTCCTGTTTGCCACAACTTACCTGTGTGAAGCAGGGTTTTCAACATTGCTGGTTATCAAAACCGAGTTTGAAACCGGCTGGATGCAGCAGATGATGTGCGTGTTATGTCCCATCGAGATCGACCCGATGATGATGATGATGTGCATTTTCTGTATCAACGACAGCCCCTCGTTTTCATGCCCTGGTTGTTTCTAAGTCGCAGCAACAACCATCTCATCAAGCACTTTGCCAGTTTTCTATGGTAATTATTTGCTGAAATGAATTTGATTTACTTCCTGGTGAGCCAGAATAAAGCTTTTGAAAACAACAAGAGTAGACATGTTTTTTTTATGTCTCCGCCTACAAAGTCGCCGGAGGCATTATGTTTTTGGGTTGTCTGTCCGTCCGTCCAGGCTAAACCTCGTTTTTCTCAGCAACCACATGGCCGATTGAGACGAAACTTTCAGGGTAGGAGTGACACCCATGCAGAATGTTTTTATGATAATTGTGACGTCATAGGTCACGTGGTATGGCAGCCATCTTGGATTAAAAGCAAATAATTAAAATTGTATTTCTTGGAAACCACTAAATGGAAAAATGTGAAACTTTGCACATTGTCAAGTCCTCCCAATGGGGAACAAAAACATGATAATGATGACATCATAGGTGAAGTGGTAGGCTATGCCAGCCAAAAATGTTTTGATCTAATTCCTTATCCGAAAAATCTGAATTTGCATGCACATGATCTATGACCCATTTGTATTGAAATATTAAATTTATGACATCATAGGACACATGGTTTGGCAGCCATATTGGATTGAAGGAAAATATTAAATAATTATATCGCTGAAACCGCTCACCCTATCGATGCGAAATTTTACAAATATCTAACAGCACTGTTGCATATAGTTTTTAAATGATGATGTCATAGGTCACGTGGTTTGGCAGCTATTTTGGATGCGAACGTTCGGAAAAACAAACCTCATCCCTTCAACACGAAACTTCACAAACGTGATCCCCGACCCATACATATGCAGAGTGATGGCATCTACCCGTTTTGGGACTATGCGGAGGCATATTGGCGACACAGTCGCATTGTTCTAGTTTGTTACTGGAGTTTTATGAAAATGATATTATTTAATACTTGAGCATCTGGGGGTCCATAGATTCAAAAAGGTAAACAACTGTCATATAGACAACATAAAACCCTTACGTCATGCATTCGGCTTGGTGCGAGCCAATTCTTTTGTTTTTGAAGATTTTTTTTTCTTTGATCCAATATGGCTGCCAGACCACGTGACCGATGAAGGCATACATTTAAGTTCAACAATATGATTGCGTACCGTAGATCAAAAAATTTCAAACTGATCGGACTAAGTGTTGTACTTGTTGAATTATGATTTCTCATGTGGAGGTCTTTACAATAGGCCAGGTTTCAATTTTTTCCGTAGAGCGGTTTCGGAGATATTGAGGTTCAAAGTTTTTCGGTTTTTCCAACGTAGTGCCCGTACCACGTGACTTATGACGTCTTGATTATGACTAAAAAAGAATCTCCACAAGTGGACGCACCTATTGTGAAACAACCTCGAATTTCGTTTCGTGAGGGCAGAATAACTAAATAATCATCCACTCTTTCTCAACGCAAGGCATATGTACAGTGTATGTTGGCCATGACGATAGACTTAGTATCAGAGCTCCTTAAGGAGGTTGAGGGCTCGTTTTTTATTGGTAACTGAAAACAACTAATTCTAAAGATTTTATCGCCGGATTACGGGAAGTGAACCCAAGAAACGATCATTTCGCTTTTTATAAGAGTCGCTGGACCCAGGCGAGGCACTGGTGCTGTCTTATCCCTTTGTGTTCACTGCCGAAGAGAGCCGGTGGGTGTGCGGGACATGATACTGGGGTCCTTGATTTAAGGAGAATGGATGTTCGCACCGTCCCCTCTCATCAGGATAAAGACCCGTTGTCCGGTACGTGCAAGTTATCGCACACCGTGAGATTCTTTAAAAAAAAAGAAATTCCATTTTAATTTTAATTATGCGCTTTTCCATTCATTGTGTATACATGTGCATGTGTATATACTTATCCGGGAAATGCTCCCAATCTGCATACTTCATTTATTTTCATTAATGGTAAACAGCATATTTTTTCTGTCATTCAGAATATAAAACCGTGAATAAATCATATGGTATGTCTCCCGGAGAAACACGAAATCTATACAAATATAAATGTACCTGTCACAATCCCGAATACACATGAAATGCTGGTTACACAGGCACGTATTATGCCGCCATGGTCGTTACAAGCTGTGTAATTTGAGAAGATAAATATGCAACAGCAGTGGTAAGATTTCCTCTACACAACGAGGAAAGAAACTCGGGACTTCTATTTCTTCTGGAGAATCTTTGCAAATCATTCGACAGAAGTTTAGTTCTGATGCCTGCCGTTCTGAGGCAGTTGCCAGCAGGAGGGGTTGCATCCTGGAGCACACTCTCCTTAGTTGAATTTATCACGTTTACATTTAATCTCTGGCCGTTAAATAATTTCCTTGCTATCCTTCGAAAAGTGTAGGCCATTATTTCTTTGTGTCCTAACTAAGTTACCTGCCACGGGTTTGTGATATAATTCACACTGGCGTTTAACTTCCATTTCAAAGATACCAGCCACCTTGGGTTAATTGATTAGGTGCGAGCTGATTGCTTGTTCCCTCCA